>NW_027464676.1:466400-751400 GCF_043290135.1 Rhipicephalus microplus
CACACTGCAGATAGCCCACAGGTGCCTCTTTTCTATGATATTCAAATTATTTTGGGCACATTTCTTGAAACACACTATATTAAATTAAAGTTCCACAGGAGCTGCCATGATTATTTTTTTCTGCAAGAAAACGCCATCCTATGTTGATCAAAGATTGTATACCTAAGTATGTGTGCGGCTGGACTCCTATGGGCAGAGGGAACAATAAAATATCCCAGTGAAGGGTCAATAAGACAAGCTCCACACTATAACCTACACTACTATACGGAGTGTTTTGAGAAATGTGTCCCTTATTCTAAAGAAAATATCGGCAAATGGCGCTGTTTGCTCGCCGTCTTCACAGTTGCTTTTTTTTGTAGCGGCAGGCATCTTAAGAGGGTGGAACACACAAGTTTAAACAGTTACTAGAAAACTTAAATAATTACTTTGAGTGAGTGAAGCTTCGAAGTCAATTCAAAAGGGAGAACTGAAGCCCTTCATGCGAAGAAACCATTGCTGCTTTGAGATTTTGGAAAAGTAGCCTCTAGTTATAACAGCGAATTAACGAAGTTCTCCTATATTATGCGGTGAAACCGAACCCAAAACGCGAAAGAGCGCAACTGTCTTACTCTTCCGACACGTTCGAAAATGAGGGAGCTTTGTTATATCGAACCTGAACCGATTTCGTTGTATAGGTGTGAGGACTGCGCTTGCTATTACAGCACGCATGACGCACATTCGTTAGCGAAAGAATAAGAACAGCAGCCCTGTAACAGCTGTACTTGAACAGTGACGTTATTGTAGTCGTCTGCTTGTTGCGTCCACTAGTCCTTTTGTTTTAGTTTCACCGCAGGATTTTGGAGAATTTCATTAGTTCGCAGTTATTACTCGAAACCGCTTTTCTGAAATCTCAAAGCGGCAACGACTAATTCGCATGAAGGACTTCCTTTCTCCCGTTTGACCTCACCGCTTAACTCCCACACTCACAAAAGTCGAGGAGGTACTGCAAGAGCAGAGAGACTGTGTTACTATGCCCAGAGTTCTTCAAATCTGTGAGGGAGTAGGGAAGAATCGGCCGCGGAACGTACTCTTCCGTTGAATGCAGAGTAAAAGAGACTGCGAACTGTCTGCTACTCAAGTGGAGTTACCAATCTATGCAACTCTCGTGCCGATGAGGCATGAATGGGATCTGGCACCCCGTCCTTGCTGACGGAATAGTACAATCTAGCGCTACTTTGTTACCAACCACGCCGCAAAGCATTATAAGTGTCTCGTAACTATACGCATCTGAGCGTAGACGCCCCAGATGTAAGTTTATTGCATTAAGTAATAAGATAACTTTCAGTGATAACAAAAGCATGTTTGTGTTATGATGAATGTTTAGTTCACGAAGCGCCAACGCCAACACCTTCAAAGGAAAAAAACAGTGGCAGCATCTAAAGCATCGCGAAAAGTTAGTTTACGGCACAAACAAATTGCTTCTGAGTGAAGAAAATTTCAGAACATACTGTAAAAAAAAGCTACAAAAAATGTACAAAGGGGTTTGAACTTGCCGCCTACGCATGACGGTGTGGGCACTCTACCACTATAGCCACATTGTGCCATGCTGACTTCGCGGTAAAAAAAGAAAAAAAAACTGGTCAAAAGAAAATACGCCACTACGCTTCACAGGTCGTAGTTTGAATACATACGCAATTTTTGTTTCTAACTAAACCTTGCGTCTTCATGATATGCTAAGACTCCAAGTTTATTTCAGAGTTCACAACAAAGAAACGAAAATATACAAAAATTGCCGAGAACCTGGGGCAGATAATTTACTGCCGAGTCCAAGAGCCGTTACTCACTTTTTCTGCTGGTTTAGGTGCACCGAAGTTTTATATCGACTCTAATGCTCGATAAGTACGCAGGTAGTTGATTGAATTAGGTGTATTTTCGTGCGCAGGGGATGATATGCTATGGCCTTGTAAGAGTGTACTGATTTGCATCTGTAAAGAGAAAGAAGAAACTACGTAGCCGACAGCTAAAAACCAAAGTGCATGTGCACGGAATTGTCTCATTGTGTTACTTTATGAACACGCCCCGAACGACAAGTCTGTGTTTTCATGTATGAGTCAGCGAAGTGCCGACGAGTTTGCCCGGCAGCTGTCGGCGGGGGCCCGGGGTGCGCTGCGCCACTGCCTGAAAGCACGTCGCATCTATGCTCATCGCTCCTTGTGCGCACACCATACGCAAGAAACAATGGTTCACTCAGGTTAACCGATTGCAAGGGTCTACTGTAATGTTACTTTTATTCCTTGGCATAGCATATTATCAAACCCAGAAGCGCTGATGGCATTTATGGCGGACTCGGCCGGTAAGCTAGGCCAACATTCGCTGGGATTCGTACTCGTACAGGCCACATTTACTTGGGCCGATCTCGGCGCAGGTGGCTCACGAAGGTTGATGTTTGAGTCACCTGCAAGCCTCTCATTGTTGTATTAAAGTGTTGAGGAGGTAAGAAAAACTCTAAGGATTGCCGGCGATGCGTTTGAGTTGTGGTTTTGCCGACCAGCGTTGCTGTTTTGGCGTACTAGCACACACAGCGGCATCGCAAGTAGGATAGGACGCCGGATTGTAATGTTCGTAGATTATTTTTTGGCCAGTACTACTGGCAGATCGTTCCAACTGTGTGTGTAAGCGCCTAATTACAACTATCAGGCTTGCGCACAAATGAATTCACCACATTGAACTGAATATTTTTATTTTAATTTTTTTATTTTCCTCAAGGGTCTCTAAAAGAGGGAACATTAGATGAGGGGTGGGCATAAAGGGCATGGGGAAAGGCAAAGTTGGATGTGCAACAAAACAAAAAGCAAATATTAGGACATAGTTGAAGCGGCAGAAACAAAGCAAAAAAGAGAAGAGGGGTGGGGGGGTAACAGGTACATTTGTTTGTGGGTTCTAGATAAAAACATTTTGCAATGGCAAAAGATACCACTTATAAGGTACAAAACATTACCAAGTACACAAAATATACATACACGCCATACTAGGAAGATGACACTAGAAACCATTACACAAGAATTTGCATGGTAAGTCACACGAAAAAAATTGTTACGGTTCAGTGATGGTTGACAGGGAATTTTTAAGGCTTCTGCATCCTGAATGTTAATAATAGTATCCGGTAGGGCGTTCCATTCCTCAGCTGTCCTAATGAAGAAAGGTTCCTCAAATGTGGTAGTTTTGGGACGAGGGTAATGTACTTGCATAGTGTTGCAACAACGAGCAGAGAAATAGGGGCGTTGGGTGACGTAAATGCTGGATGGGGATGCGTGATATAATTTGTGAAATAATACGAGCCGCGCAGTTTTTTGGCGTTGACTTAGAGGAATGAATGCGGAACGTTTCTTTAAATACGTTACACTGGTGAACGATGAGTAATCGGAAAAGGCGAATCTGGCAGCGCGGTTTTGGATGGCTTCTAGGTTTTGGTGTGGGTTCCAAATTGCTGCGGCATACTTCAATTTGGGGCGTATTATTGTGGTAAAAGCTAATATTTTTAAGTGGCTGGGAGCAAACTTCAGGGTTCTTCGAATATAACCTAAAGATCTACTAGCTGTTGAAATGACGTGATTGATGTGGAGGGTCCATGATAGGACACTTGATATATGTATTACAAGGTATTTATAAGAGCTAGTCGGTTGTAGAAAACTGTTATGTAGAGCATAGTTGTACTTTAACGGATTAGTAAGTCTGTGAAGAGAAATTGATCTACATTTAGAAATGTTTAAACTCATCTGCCACTTGGGCCATCAATTTTGAACGGCTCTTAGGTCTGCTTGTAAAGCTATTTGATTTTCATGACTAGCGATTGTTGCGTAAATAACGAAATCGTCGGCGAATAATCTTATGTTGTTAGTAATACAGTGTGGAAGGTCGTTGATGTAATATGACAGAATACCAGCTGTTAACTGGAATTTAGTATGGAAAACGGCGTTGTATGTAATGTAGTTTTATATTAAAAGGTCGATGTGCCTACGAAGTACCTAACGATCACCAGATAGTTACACACGCTAAATGTATATTTGCTTTTGAAAACGCGTAATAGAAATGAAGCACCACCTGCACTAGAAAGAGGCTAGAGATCATGAGTATAAATACCGGTTGCTGTGTGAAAGGTTTTCCGTAGCTCCTGAGAAATATGTTCAGTGTTGTTGGTTGCTTTGTTGCGTACTATTATAACGTGTATACCGATGTCCGTCCTGCATATGTGACGTAAGCTTGAAGCAATCTATGCATTTCACTGCTTTTACAAAACGCTCGACGCAATTTTCTCGAGACGTTGGTCCTAGCGCAGCAGGAATGATTCTACTCTTGGAGGGAGTTGATGCACTCGAACCCTATAAGATTGTAAAACTCTGTGAGAGAGTAGTGGAACTTCCGCAGAAAATGTATGAACTCTATTTCAGAAGCGTGACTATACTCTGGCATGGCAGCTTGCTCACTCTTGTTCAGCCAGAGTACCAGCTTACTCTGGGCCTAAGAGAGTTCACAGCACTCCTGAAAAGTGAGTGAAATATGGGACACGCCTCTCTCTCCTCCCGCAAAAGACAGTTGCCAGCACTCTCTTCGGGCTGTGAGTGCATAAATAGAAAGTTAAGTTTTAACTTTCCTAACTGCTGTTACAAATGATGTCTTCAACTCTTTAAGATGCTTACCGCTACAGAAAAAGCATCTGTGAAGGCAGCAAGCATGTAGCTCCTTAGGCTAATATTTAAAGAATATTGAACCTCTTTCTTGAAACACCCTGTATATAGTCCTATATATTTATGCATTTCAAGTATTCTTGCAATCCATTTTCGCGTTTGAGTTTAAGCGTCAGTTTAAAGAACCCCGTGGCATGTACATTAAAATACAGTGCATGCGCAACGCTTCTCCTTCATTCAAGAACTAAGAATAATATAAACGACAAAACAATTAAGCATTACCAAATCATACACAATACGCAACATTCACGCAATACCCCCATGATTATGCGGCGCATTTGCTCGAGTTCCCCCCGTGTGAAGATGCGGGCAGCTTTTTAATTTTTTTTTTTGAGTTCTAGTGGAACTTACGTTGAACGATAGCATCATAAGCTCTAAATGCCGAGCTGAAGGCCATCCGCCTACGTCGCTTATTAAAGTGCGTTCTTTTCATGCCGTATTCCTCAAGTTCTGCTAATGCGAGTGTTTCTGACAAAGAAAAAATAGTGGAGCTCTGGATAAAAGTATAAGACGCATTTTTTTTTATAGAAAGGGCAATGTCTTCTTTAAAGTCGGGAGCGTTGATGTTGCTATATTGAAAAGTTTGAAAAGTCACAGAATGAGCCTAGTCAGCGTATATATATATATATATATATATATATATATATATATATATATATATATATATATATATATATATATATATATATATATATATATATATATATATATATATATATATATATATATATATATATATATATATATATATATATATGTATATATGTATATATATATATATATATATATCCTGATGAAGGCCAGACTCTAGGCCGAAACGTCGAAATAAACCACGTTGTGACCGCTCACGGAGGATCTACTGGACTATATATATATATATATATATATATATATATATATATATATATATATATATATTTATATATATATATATATATATATATATATATATATATATATATATATATATATATATATATATATATATATATATAGCCTCATCAAAATGATAATGAAACTTTTATTAAAGCTACGGTAATGAACTTACATTCTTTTAACTGGCTTACGTCTATTTTGGCGATAAGTTGTTTACTTTTCTAAATGAATTTCCATCAGGAAGCATTCGAATATTTACTGAGTACTGTAGTCGCTTGGAAGTGATTCAATATTTTATTTTGTTGGGCGATGGTCTTCAAAATTTTTTTTTCTTGTTTGAAATGTGATACACATTTCATAAACGAGAACAACGAACAACACAAAGGTTTAGTAATCCTACACAACTTAGAACATGGTCAAAAGTCAGTATATTAAGGTTACTCGATAAGGTTATACATTCCACTCCCGTCCCCGCCAACACACCTTTCAATGCTCTGTTATTTTATATTAAACAAGTTTGATTTCTTAAGGAAGAACAACAAGGAATACGGAGGAAACCCGAATCGACGAAGCCAGCACTAGCAGTGCAAAGCTTCGAACAGTCATACTGGACGATTACGAAGACTAAGCTGGTTGCTCATAGTTTGTTTAGAGACGTTACCTAAGTGATGTAGTTTCTGGTTTACTTCTATAATTGTTTCGCTTTAGCTAGGTGATGTTAGGTTGTTTGTGCGATGATTCTCAGTGTAGAGAGGTTCGACTTGATACACTGACAGTCACAGGCACGACACGGGCTCATCGTTGTTGGCACAAGCTTTCCATCGCTTCGGGGTGTCGCAGCCTTTCTCATTCCTCGGTACATTCTTGGGGAACGTGCTCGCGGTATTCGGCTCACCGCCGCAGCTTGACAGCCATTTTGTAGTCCAAGTGTTTTTCTTGCTTTATAGTGCACGCCGAGTGTAGTGGTATTTGCCTGATTTCCGGGGCACGTACCCGTATATAAGAGCTGTTTTTTTTTTGGGGGGGGGGGGGGGTAACTGTTGCTTTCCTTATAATTAGTGAACGAGTAATGATTTATCTAATTTACACGGCACATGCGAGCTTATGATGAAAATTTAGCTTTCAGGGTCTGTTCACAAAGAAAAATTGTTTACTAATTGACTGATATGTGGGGTTTAACGTCCCAAAACCACCTTATGATTATGAGAGACGCCGTAGTGAAGGACTCCGGAAATTTCGACCACCTGGGGTTCTCTAACGTGCACCCAAATCTGAGCACACGGGCCTACAACATTACGGCTTCCATCGTAAATGCAGCCGCCGCAGCCGGGATTCGATCCCGCGACCTGTGGGTTAGCAGCCTAATGCTTTAGCCACTAGACCAGCGCAGCGGGGCAAATTGTTTACTAAGGGGCTTGGAAAAAAAATTCCGTGGCCACTTTCGAATCCTACAGTAACTGGGAGGTGAAAGCCGCCGCCTTCGCTTCTTTGTGTTATAAATCCCTGCCAGTCCTATAACCTTGCGCAAAAGGGCACTGTTGGCCAAAACTATAGCTATTCTGCGCAGCAGCCACTTGTTAGTCTGCCAGTGCCATTTTATGGAACAAAGCTACACAGAATTGCTTCGTGGGCATGTGCTTTATGGGAATACACTTGCCCTAATTCAACTGAGACTTAATTCATTTGTATGGCAAAGAAACTCAAAAAATGTGCTACTAATGAACTATAGCTAAAGATTTGGCCCAGTGTGTATAGGTCAAACAAGCATATGCATACACGAACGACTTCACCAGCGTAAATAAACCCTTAAGAAATTCGCGACTCCAGCATTTCATGTGGCACCTAGCAGCAATATAGGGAAGCTGCGTACTGAGGTCTAAACCGTCCAAGCACCGGTCGCATACGGTAGGAGCACGGTAGGATGGTGCTGCCAGTGAAGAAAAACCGAACGGCCAAGCAGATTTCTCCTTTCCAGGTGAAGCACCAGTGTTAACTTGCAAACTCGAACCTATTAAATGACTATTTTATTCAGTGAATGCATGTCGCTGCGGCGTCCTAAGTATGTAAACAAATTTCGCAGAAACGCGGTGCGCCATGTGCATTACACACACAACGCGACCACTTCAAGAACACCGCTAGCGCTTGCGAGACCATTGGTAGGGAGGCCCTACCACTGGTGCCGACTAAAATGAGATCTTCCATGTCAACAACCCGATTTTTTTTTCTCGAACTGCAAGCACACTGCAGAAAACTCAATATTTGTGTTAGCGACAGCGGACGTGGTCACTTCGGTGAATCCACCATACTGCAATTCTGCAGCGCCCTCTGATGTTCATTTCGGTTGTGAATCGTCGACTTCGTATCTATCTCCCCGTTGCTGGTTCTGCTGGTTGATCTTCTTGTTTCTTTACATCACAATCTCATTATTTCGAAACGCGATCATAAATGAGCTGAAAAGTTTGCGGAACCTTCGTAATCAAAATGATTAGGGGTGATTTCACACCTGAGCCTTCCGTTTGTTCGCTGTTTTGTCACGAATGCATGCTCAGCTAATTAAGCACGTGATCCTCCTCTTTTGATTGCGATGCATTTCTAAACTTCCGCGACTTTGAGCGTATCAATCTATCCATCTATCTAGCCGACTACGACCTTTAGCTCTCCGGGCCGTTTAAATAACGGCATCGATACTAAGCTTGGTACGGCAGAACATGACTGTATGAAGATATAATTTGACAAGTCATAACATGAAAATCATGACATGTATGTCATCAATGTAAGAAATGACATTTCAAGGTCCTGCAGCTCTTGCGGTGGTTTCGCCCACATGCATGGCCTGTTGAAAAACTGGTATGGTATGACATGCTTGCATGCAAAACACAAGCGACCGACCCTAACATAAAAATCATGACATGCGTGTCATGTAACAACATGACTACCTGCCAGGCTCATGATGCGCTCGTGGCCGTTTCGCTAGCTTCACAAATACCAGATTTGGTATTACGGTACGTCAACGAAAGACGAAGGTATGTGACTGGTGCAAACTTGATAATCATGAGATGCGTGTAATGTAGCAACATGACTACATGCCACGCTCATGATGCGCTGGCGGCCGTTTAGCTATCTTTACTTATAACAAGTTCGGTATTAGGGGACGTGAATGGATGACGAAGGTATAATACTGGTGCAAACATAATAAACATGAGATGCGTGTGATGTAACATTATGGCTGCATGCTATGCTCATGATGCGCTCGCAGCCGTTTTGCTAGCTCCACATATAATGAATTTGGTATGACGTGAAGTGAATAGATGGCGAAGGTAATCGACACATCTAAACATTATAATCATGACACTTAAGTCATGTACTGCGTCATATACCTCCACCTAAAATAGTTAATGTATATAAATCAGCAATGTCATGTTTTTTTTCCCCTGCGAGTGTATTTTCATAAGTTTTTCAGCAGTGTTCAATTGCAAACGCGTGGAAGCATTTTTCAGAAGATTTTATTTTAATGTGCTGCAGTGCAACGTTTAGTTGCAACACTGTTCTTTGTATGTGTCGGAGTGCAGTCAACGTGTTTTCTTTTAACAGAGTGTGTCTCGATGCGGAAAACATCGTTGCACGAAGCAGCATGCATACAAGACATCACTTGTTCAATGGTAGCGCTGATAACATCGTACAACATTCGTATCTAAAATATCTATCTATCTATCTATCTATCTATCTATCTATCTATCTATCTATCTATCTATCTATCTATCTATCTATCTATCTATCTATCTATCTATCTATCTATCTATCCATCCAGCCGCCTACGACATTTAGTTCTCCTGGCCGTTTCTATAATATTCTCGATACCAAACTTGGTATGGCATAACATGACTGTATGAAATCATAGTTGACTAGTCATAACATGAAAATCATGACATTTATGCCATGGATGTCATGATTTGCATTTCATGGTCCTGCAGCTATTGCGGTGGTGTCGTTCACATGGCATGTTGCCAAACTGGTATAGTATGACATGATTGCATGTTGGACACAAGCGAGAGAACCGAACATGAAAATCACGACATGCGTGTCATGTAACAACTATAACTGCATGCCACACTCATGATGCACTCGCGGCTATTTCGCTAGCTTTTCATATGCCAAATTTGGTATTACGTGACGTCAATAGATGACGAAAGTGACTGGTGCAAGTATGATATTCATGAGATACGTGTCATGTACGGACATGAATACATGCCCCAGTCAAGGCACCAATACATTTTGACATGACGCGGTGCGCATGCTCGCCGGCATTCATTTCGTCGCGTCACGCCAGGCGCCAGTACTGCCATTTACTCGCAGGCGCGCACCGCGCTACGTTGCTTTGACGCATGTACGTTTCAGCGCGTCCGGCGTCTGTCCTTTACGAGTAGAGGGAGACGCAGTGTTATTTGGGTAACGCATCAGCACGAATTGCAACATGTCGCATTTCGCGCCGGTTGCCATGGGACCGCGCCGACGGACGCTGGTCGCGCCGATCGCACCTGGCGTCAGACAATTAAGTGCTCGCGTTTTGCTAACGTAACGTCGCTGTGCCCAGCGTGCGCACGTGTCAACGCTGCATAGGAGTATATTGGGTTCTTCACAATGCGCTTGCGGCCGTTTTGCTAGCTCCACATATACCAAAATTGGTGGTACGTGACCTCCATGGATGACAAAATTTATGACTGATACAAACGTGATGATCCTGACACGCATGTCATGTAAGAACGTGGCAAGGTACGACGCTCATAGCATGCTCGTGGCCGTTTCGCTAGTTCCACGTGTACTAAATTTGAGATCACGGGGCGTGAGTAGATGACGAAGGCGAAAAGACACATTTAAACATGATAATAATGACATGGAAGTCAAGTACGGCATCATTTACCTCCACCTCGTAACCTTGTGCTGATTTTAAACTGACATATCAACCTTTCTCATTCGTGCTTCGCATATCATCGATTATCAATGTACGTGGGATCTGCGAATTTTTTTAGGGGCGAAGCTCCTTACAGCGGCACCCGTTCGTCACTCGTAATAGTCGTAACCGTAGTCGTAGTGTGTAACTAGTATTACATTTTGACCTCCGAGGTGATGCCGGTGAGAGATTTCTTCTGTGCGTTGTTGAACAATAAAAAATTCGCAGCGTGCGCGTTCCCTAAAAGCCGAATTCTCCTGTCTCTCATTCCCACTTAGCAGCCATTGGCATGTACAATGAGCACTATCTGACAAGAAAGGGTTGTTACGTTATACTCGCTGGAAATAACCTTCTTGGTTTTAGAAAGGTTTAGCGAGCGTTCGGCCACAGTGCCATGAATACATTGAACTAGTGTACACCGTGAATGAAGTCGAGGTGGTTAAAGGTGGGAAAGAGACACGAAGCGCAAGCCGTAAGAAAGTGTGAGTGTGCCACCTCTCGTTTAGTCCTTAGAATTTCCGCTGGATGGCGGTCCTTCTATACGAGGAATATATGATGAAAAGATGCGAGATGGTGGTACTTGCAGTGTTGAATAGATAGATGAACGGACACGCAGTCAGATGCATGGACGGACGCGCGGATGGCTGCACGGACGGATGAATAAATGGACGGACGCAGGGGCGGATGCATGGACGAACGCAAGGATGGAAGCATAGATGGACGTGCGGATACACCAACAGACGCACCCATGGACGGGCGGATGGATGCATGGACGGTCACACAGACGGACGCATGGACGAACGGAAGCAAGAACGAATGGACGGACGGATGCTTCGCCCCACTCTCCATCATTCACTCCGTAGATAGGCTGCCATTTTTTTTTTCGTTACCAAAACACAGGCTTCAGTGCTTCCGTGACATTGCCTGTTAAACTATTTCTCATCGATATGATTCCGGTACCATGAAACGTATAGGTAAAAATCAACGCTTTATGTAAATACGAGACCCACTTTATGGATGAATATACAAATGACTGATTGACATAAATTAACGGAAATAAACAAAACACTACGAACAAAAAGCAGGAGACAAGGACAAGCGCTTGTCCTCGGGTACCTGCTGGGGTTCCCTGTTTTTTATTCCCCCTTATTTGTCCCAACCAGGTATGCACAAGATATCCCAGCAATCAATTTTTTTAGAAAAATGTATAACAAGAATATATAACAATTGAAAACTATTGCACAGAAGGAGGTGACTGCGGTTTATACAGCAACACCAAAGACGACACTGCCGCACGTGTACGAAGAAAATTGTTTCGCAGTTTGGTCACGACCGCTGTTCACTGGTTTAGGCAGCTGGAAGTATACATCATCTACGTTTGAATTCATAATGTGAAAGAGCAAAAAGGAGGCGGAGGAGCAAGAGATGCTATAACCATGCAACTCAGGTCCACGTCAGCACAACACTGAATCGATGGTGCTTCAGTTGGACTCAGTGTGGCCAATCCTGCATACCTGATTCACCCGACTGCTCTCCTTCGTGTTGCGCTTTCAAAGTGCCTGTGATTTCCCTTCTAAAGCCGCATGATTGAACATGCTGCGACTGAACAAAACATTTGGCTATACTCAGTTTCGAGAAAGCACATTTGCTATCTTTTTCTTGCTGTTTGAACGCTTCGCCGGTTGTACTATGGTACCAAGATAAAAAAAAAGATGTCGGTCTAGCAATAGCCCGCATGCATTTGGCTACAACAGGATGTCTGTGTATGTGGATGGGGAAGCAGGCCGAGATACTCAATTCAAGTTTTCTCAGAACCGCTTTCTCGGCACTTGGTCTCGGAGCCTTTGCTGCCTGTTATCAGTTATGAAACGTCACTGTCTTATCACTACATTTTGGGCTGCACTTGGCTTGTCACTCTGGGCCGGAATTCACAAAACGTTTTCTTGAATGCGCAATTTTTTTTGCCAAGGAGTCTTTTATCTCGAAGGGCTACGATAGTAATGGCAGGAATTTAATTTACTCGGCACTTTTGAGGGCAAGGAAAACACACAAAAGCCAATAAAATGACAAGAAAAAAAAAGAAGTGTGTGCCGATGATAGTAAGGTAGCACGCGAAGCATCTAGCATCGACAGTATACGGTGATAGCCAATTGTTCGCGGCACCTCCGCTTCTAGTTCCACGGTTACAGCGCTTACTCGCTGCCTTGTTGGGACAGATGACCGGGTGTCCTGCGCAAAGCGAAGTGCTCGCGTTTCATCAATGACCGTATATAAAAAATAATTTTTCGATGGCTTTAGGCATTAATTAAAGCGCTATCTCGTCAAGTACAAGCGCACAACACTGCAGTGGCACCACATCAATGCAACAGCGCAAAAATTGATGCATGCACGGTATGAAGCATATGCCCCAGATGTGTTCCCCTGTTTACCGCGACTACTTAGCTGACATTTTAATGAAGGTGTGCTGTTAGTCAACTGATCCGGCATAATCCAGCTGAGTATAGTGGTCGCTGTAAGGGTGTTTTGTGGCTAGACGTAAAAGGTTGAGTTGCTTAGAATAATTACATTACAAGACACAGAAGCGGTTTTTTTTTTCGCCTGTGGAGAAATGCTGCAGAAATATAGAACAACAGTAATAGAATGGTATCGTCAGCGTAATGTCGCAGGTTCCATGCACCACAGCACTTTGATAAAGCTGGAATGCAATTGGATTGGATTGGATAAACATTTATTTGATCCTCCAAAACACAGATCACTGTGCTGCGGGCAGCTCCCACGTGGGGACTGAGATGCCAAGCTTCTCAGCCGCCTCGCGGGCTTGGTGGACAGCCCAGAGCTGATCTTCCAAGGATGAGCTGCGGATTGCCGCCTCCCATCTGGTAGAGGTGATGTTCGATATATGAGCGAATTCGGTGCACTGCCAGAGCATGTGTTCTAATGAAGCTATTTCCCCACAATGTGGACAAAGATTACTTGGGTATAGGTCAGTGTACATGATGTGTAACATTTTCAAAGTAGGGTACATCCACGTTTGCAAAAGCCTTAATGTACGTGCTTGAGGCCGGGTTAGATTTTTGTGCGGTGGAGGAAAAATCCTTCTAGACAGGTAGAAATGTTTAGTGAGCTCGTTATATGTTGTAAGAATTTCCCGGTTATCCCCTTCACCGGTAGAACGCATCCCCGGGGAGGCGCGGTTGGAGAGTTCTCGCGCCGCCTCGTGTGCTGCTCCGTCGAGATTGGAAGGGGAATCGCTCATTTGTCCAAGGTGAGCTGGGAACCAACTCAGAAGATGATGCGTTATGTTCTTGCCTTGCAGTATTCTCAGCGTTTCTTCAGAGACCGTCCCCTTGGCGAACGCCCGTAGTGCTGCCATGTAATCACTGTAGACGACTTCAATGTTATCCATCTTGAGTGCTGAGGCGATGGCCACCTGTTCTGCAATGATTGGGTCTTTCGTCTTGACCGTCGCTGAGTTGACGATATGGTCAGCCCCATCGACCACCACTGCCACAAACGATTTCCCATTGGCGTAGGAAGCCGCGTCAACAAATACGACCCCTATACATATTACAATGTCAGCGTACATGTGCTGGGGCCTCACGCGGGGCCGTTTACTGTGAACTCTTTAAAACACTCGCCGCTTAGGAAAGAACAGAGAGAGAGAGGGTGCGAAAGAGGAATAGTTCTCTAGATTTTAATCATTGATTTACAAGGAGCGATATGAAGATTAATACGTCTGCTGGCGCTTTTAGAATGTTCACACAGCATACAACGCCCTCAAAGGGCGCCCATATTTACACAGGAGATCACGACGTTCTGCAGTACCCGGAATGCGTTTGTGCATCCAGACAACTGTCTTCTTAGACTACGGATTAGTCTTATTTGCATCCAAGTATAAAGTGCGTGAACAACGCATGAAACTTATGCACCTGCTAATTGCATTTGCCTACTTGATGAAGGAGGAACCCACATAGAGCTGTGTAAATTATGGGCTATTCGAAGGAGGTGTGGCGTTTATTTCAGTTTGTGTGCCTGATCTAATGAGAAGGGTAAATTATTAGCGGTTCACTCGGCGTTTTTATTAGGGGAGAGAGAGATATATAGGTATTATCTTGAGAATGACGCAGCACTTTCGAGAATATTTATGGCTCTTTCCATGACCTATGTTAGGCAGCACGTGGGACGTTAGTACATGATCACATGACTGGGTAAACGCAGTTCGCATATGTTTGAAGATGAAGCAGGATTAGATATGTTGAAGCAGGGTGATATACACATGTCGATTTCCTAAGTGATGGAGAAAATGACAAATAATAATAATAATACCTATGGTGTTTCTGCCACCTTATGTTCTTTAGTGTGCACTCATATCACACTAAACATGGGCATTTGCCATTTTCATCCACCAAAACACAACCGCCGCTGCCGGTATTAATATCGCGACCTTGGGATCAGCACACGAGAACCATAACAATTGGCTACCAAAGTCGAGAGCCGATAGCAAAAAACATAACACAACGTACCGCGATATTTGTTGTGCATTGTGAGTGACTACTATGTAAGCAATTGTGAGTGATTGCTATGTAAGCGTTCAATGCATTTCATTCAACACTCGTAACAAATAAAAAGATTAACGGCTGGTTAAGTATTTCTTAAGCACACTGGTTAACTTTTCATTATCCCTGTATTTACAGTCGTGCTCTCAATCGACAGTCTTTTGCTTTGCCCTCATCGTTGGTTCAATCGTATCGACGGAAATCTCGTTAATTGTTCCGCACTTTCGCAGGCTTCTATTTATGGCTCTCTGCAGTGAATATGAAGAGCGCTCACCGCTGTGAATTTGAATGTTAAAGTAACCTCGGTGGCACTCTTCAGGTTTGTTATAAGCCCCTGGTTATCAAAATAGCGTGACGCGCCCGACTGCACCACTCTGTTCCTACTGTTTGCGACCTGCTCTTTTACAGTTATCGCTACGTTTCACTAATATAACATGTGCTCTACCTTTCGTTTAGATTGATGCACCTGGTGGCCACTAGAGATTTTAATAACGGCAAGACCCACGAGTTTTCGAAAGAATACTGAATAAATGCATTCCATAGAACTCAACTTCATTTTAAACAATGGCGTTCGCCTTTCCAGCGCGCATCCTTTCATCATCTAACAAGAGGACTGCAGCCGCGATTATCTTTACACAACGCAATAACTCACAAAGCACTACCGAAACTCTGCCGTTGTCAAGCTTTACACTTTACTTTACTCACTTTTTACTTTACTTTACGCTTTTCTAACTTTCTTTCGCGCAGTGAACACCGAAAACAGACGCTATACATGGCCCATACTGTAACTAAAACTTTCTATCATTCGTCAAAAAATTATAGCTTTCAGGTAACTCTCCCAATATCTTTATTATAGTTAGTAATATCACCGTGTGGTGTGCCGTTGAAAGCAGCATAATGACTGAATTGAAATTCAATAGCGTTCGAGACTTTTCAATTAGTTAATGCGAAGTTCACTGCTGATGAGGGGTGATAGTTATGTCTTTTTTTGTTTGACTAAGACTTTACGAACTTGAGTAAGTTTCAAACTGGTAGGTACTTTCAAGCGGGCGCTAAGTAAAAGGCTGCGAGCAAGAGTATATATTCAATATATTTTATAAACCTCCTCTTCCCTTATCTCATTAGTTGGTGCGTATGACAGTGGCTGCTAATGGGGAATGAGAGACAGGAGCAATCGGCTTTTAGCTAACGAGCACGCCGCGAACTTTTTATTGTTCAACAAAGCACAGGAGAAATCTCCCACCGGCACCACCTTGCAGGTCAAAATGTAACACTTGTTACACACTGCGACTACGACTACGAGGGACGAACGGGTGCCGCGTTAAGGACCTTCGCGGCGTGCGCGTTAACTAAAAGCCGCTTTTTGCCCGTAGTTGACAGACGCGTTCGATTAGTCGTCCACCTGGCCTGGTTCCTATAGCCAGGTCACCTGTCAATGTCTGATTAGGGCATGCAATCTGTATGTGTTTACTATTGTTATGTGTTTGTGTATGCCCCGTATGGGTGTGAGTTCCTGCATATATGCATTTCATTCTAACACTGTAAGTTATGTAATTTTTACGAATACTGATACCTGTTGTACATATTTCCTAACACCTTCACCAAGTCTTGTAAATTTTGTACATATATCATCTGGTGCATTGTACATATTGTGATTAGTGTATATATGTGGTGTATGTTGTTATTGGCACCATAGATTATGGACACCCTATGGACTCGGACACTTTTGTTTAAATGTGTAATGTATGTTGTGCTTTGTCATTTGTTTGTTATTGTACTTGTTGTACTGACGCTCGTTCCTTAAGTCTGTTGCGCCTTATGATAGAATAAACTTTTTCGAAACAAATGCCGAATGCTCCTGTCTCTCATTCCCCATTAGCAGCCATTGGCATGTTCCAGTAGGAAACGTTAGTAGAAGTAGAAGTGTTAAAACCCGAGTTCTGCTGTCTCTCATTCCCAGTAGCAGCCACTGTTTATCTCCAAGGTAGTGCCTTGTGAGATTTCTCCTGTGCGTTAATAAACAATAAGAAATACTTGTTCAAAACGCCGTTAACTAATGAAATAAACCAATGAAAGACACCAGATGTTTTTTGAAAGCAAAACGAAAAGACGCCAGATGTTTCTAAATAAAAAAAAATTGACAGCATATCCACGGAGTGAATGATGGAGAGTGCGGCGAAGCATTCGTCCGTCCATTCGTTCTTGCTTCCGTCCGTCCATGCGTCCGTCTGTGTGACCGTCCGTGCGTCCATCCGCCCGTCGATGCGTGCGTTTGTTCGTGCGTCCGTCCCTGCGTTCGTCCATGCATCCGCCCCTGCGTCCGTTCATGCGTCTATCCATGCATCTGTCTGTGTGTCCGTTCGTCCATCTATTCAACACTCCAAGTACCACCATCTCGCATCTTTTTATCATATAATCCCCATATAGAGAAGCACCACCATCCAGCGGACATTCCAAGGACTTAACGAGAGGTGGAACACGCACAATTTCGTACGGCTTGCGCTCCGAGTCTACTTCCCACCTTTAACCACCTCGAGTTCATGGTATATACTAGTTCACTGTATTCATGGCACTGCGGCTCAACGCTCGCTAAACCTTTCTAAAACTAATGAGGTTACACCCAGCGAGTATAACGTAGCAACCTTTTCTTGTCAGTTAATGCTCAATGTACATGCCAATGGCTGCTAATGGGAATCGCAGCGTGCGCGTTACCTATAAGCCGAATGCTCCTGTCTCTCAATCCCCATTAGCAGCCATTGGCATCTACATTGAGCTCTATTTTTTATTGTTCAACGCACAGAAAAAGTCTCTCACCAGCACCACCTTGGAGGTCAAAATGTTATACATGTTACACACTACAACGGCTATGATAGACGAACGGGTGCCACTCTAAAGAGCTGCGCCCCTAAAAAATGGCAGATCCCACGTAGAGTGGGAATCAATGATATGCAAAGCATGATTGAGAAGTCTTGATATGTCACTTCAAAATCAGCACAACGTTACGACGTGAAGGTAAATGATGCCATACATGACTTCCGTGTCATGATTATCATGTTTGGATGTGTCGTTTACCTTCTTCATCTATTCACGTCACGTGATACCAAATTTGGTATATGTGGAGCTCGCGACACGGCCGTGAGGACGCTATGAGGGTGGTATGTTGCCATATTGTTATATGACACGCGTGCCAGGATTATCATGTTTGCAGCAGTCATATATTTCATCATCCGATGACCTTCGGATGACCTCACGTAACACCAAATTTAGTACATGTGGAGCTAGCAAAATGGCTGCGGGCGCATCATGAAGGGCCCAATATACTTCAATGTAGTGTTCACACGCGTGCACGCTGGTCACAGCGACGCTACCTTAGCAAAGCGCGAGCATTCTATAGCTTGACGCCAGTCGCGACCACGTACGTCGACGCGGCCCGACGGCAAGTGGCGCGAAACGCGACATGCTGCATTTCGCGCTGATGCCATGGAGTAACATTACTATCTGCCGATGCGTTACCCAGACAACACTGCGTCTCCCTCTTTTCCTGACGGAGGGACGCCGGACGCACTGAAATGCGCATCCATCAAACCAACGCCACGCTTTGCGCGCCTGCGAGTACACAGGAGACACATGGTGCGAATTCGGATGCGATTTGCCGTACGGCTGTTCGTGCACCCAGCCGCGTTCGACAGGCGTCCGACA
The DNA here is from genome assembly GCF_043290135.1 of Rhipicephalus microplus. NCBI lineage: Eukaryota > Metazoa > Arthropoda > Arachnida > Ixodida > Ixodidae > Rhipicephalus > Rhipicephalus microplus. The sequence goes on from NW_027464676.1 coordinate 485,204, forward strand.
GTATGCGGCGACGACTCGCACGCCACGCGTGCATCCAACTTGCTGAATGTTGCCACACGGCGACCGCGCTGGTCTGGCGGCCGCAGCCAATGGCAGTGCTGCATAGCATGACGTCAACGTACCACTCCATCTCGCTTGTACAGGCTGCATAGACGCCATTTAGTCAACTTCATTTCAACTGTGCGCACGTATAATTTTTCGCCATTAGTCAAGCGGCGGTGCAAAATGAACTACTAATATCGCTTGTTCATGGGCAGCGAGTTCTCTGGAACCAGCGGCTGGCGGCCTACAAGAACATCGACGCGCGCACGGCTGCGTGGATTGCCGTCGCGACGAGTCTAGGCCTAGCTGGGACACAAGATGAGTACCATACCAACATTTCTAGGTGTAATTGTACGGCCCACCACAAGTTGCTACAATTTTAATAGTATTTCGCTAATAAACAAGACGCGCATTTACGAACTCTGCCACCCCCCTCCCCTCCTGCCCCAAAAAACGTAATGTCTAGTGCTGGCACCGTACGCTCTTGTCTGCGAGTTTGTTCGCGACTGCCGCGTGTATATACAATTTAATATTGCTGTACCATACGGCAGAATGCTGCCTGGATATTTTTTCGATTCCCGTGTGTTGCGCAGACCGATGAGAAAAGCGGCCGCGGCGAGGCAGTGTATCGGGTGGTATTTGCATGTGTATCTGAACGAGCGTGTTTTGGAAATAACTGCGCACTAAAATGAAACACGCACAAGCTTGTTTGCGCCCACCATTTACGTGTTTTTTAATCACCCTCAGCGGAACAATTTTATTTATATCCCCATCAGCGGCGGCGGCTCCGCTACCAGTTGTTTATGCTAGTTGTCAACTTGTGGCTCACCAAGGGGGACAACTGGGCACGTTAATTCCCGTTTAATAACGGTAACGTTGTGTGCGTGTCCAGGCCTTCTTGGCGTCTTCGTTTTCAGTGCGCTTTTACCATTCTTAATCAACTTGTGGCCAAAAGAGTACAACATAAATGGCACATTAGATGAATTGAACCTCCTGCATTACCAGTACATCTGCCTTTAACCTGTGTGTACTGCGTAGGACTGCATCCGATCGCGTTGGTGAAAACACAATGTTCGATGGGTCGTTCGACGTGGCAGCGTTCCAGAACTAATATCAAGTTTTTTTTTCGAAATGAATGTAACCATAAACTAATGCCACAGACAGTTGGAACCCACGACTTGTTTGTTTTCATGCCAAAATAAAACAACTCACAGCTGATTAATAAAAGATTCTATTACATTACAATTGCGACTACTCACTGAAAGTCACACAAAACACCACATTGCTTCATTTTCTTATTTGAAATTTTATGCTCAGTGTCTTGAAATTATTCATTGTAGATTTGATGCATTTGAAAAAAGAGCACCATAACTCGTGCCTAAAGGAGAAATATGTTTATAAATGTGCTTGCCCGGTAAATTCGCTCTAAAAACCTCTTTCAGTACAAAATGTGAAATGATTGTTCTTTTTATGGGCTTGCACAAGGCACTTGCTTATTATTTGCCGTATAGAAAGCGTTCTCACATTTATTCTGCAATAATATATTTAGAGTACACAGTTAAGAGCACTTAAATTACACTGGCAACCTTTCGTATCTCCAAAGGTGTTTGCAGAATAAAATATACTTTAGAGGTACTCTTGAAGCAGAAACTAACCAACAGTTTCTTCGATGCTTCTTCTAACGGAGAATGCTATGTTACCAGTTGCTATGCAATGACTCGCGTACTCTTCTATGTTTGCAGGTGACACAGCAGCCATTTCCAAGCGATGGCGCAATCTAAGAGAGATATTTCGCAAGAAATGCGCGATTCAAAGAAGAGGAGTAGGGCGCCTGCTGGTGAGCCAGTCAGCTCGTGGAAGCGCTTCACTCAAATGCTGTTTCTGCGGGACATTGTGGAGCCACGTGTGTAAGATAATCTTTTCATTTGCCCCTCAAGGCTTTTGAAACAGCTGACAGCTGCTCATGCTTTAGAGTTGGAAAACAGGGAAATCTTGGTCTACATAACTAACTCATCACACACATGCAATAACTATGTGATTAGTATGATAGAAATTAAACTAGCTCTCAGCAGATTCTCATTCACTATTAATGACTAGTATACTAATTGTACGTGTAAAGACACAAATACGTAATTAATACTATTTCCTGCATATTTCTTCTTTGCTTCCCTTTTAAAATGAAACAAACTATCATCACAACAAGGGTTTGCAGACATCCCAGTGAATTAGGCAGCAGATACTAAAGTGAAACTGAAAATAAATGCTACAAATCACAGTGAAGGTGTGCTGCAAGAGACTCGGCAATACGTCGACATTGTATTTATCAGCCAATACACACCTCACATCGATAGGCCTTACGTATACACATACATAAACAAGTGTGGACTGTGCCACTCTGAGCCTCTAACATGGCGGTATGCACACGACGGCCGACAGATAGCCGCAATTTCACATAACGTCTATACAACCATAGTAATAAATGCTGAACTATAAAAATAGTTATAAGTGCAATACAGCATTCAAATAACTACATTAAATAAAGTTGAAAAAGACCGATTTTTAATGATAAGAAGTTAATACGATTTTATTTTCAAGTGCACAGGTTAGACATCAGATTGAGCGCAGCAAAGTATCATAATGAAAGAGCAGTGAATGTCAAAGGTGCTGTCTTAATTTGTGAACTAGTGATGTGAAACGAGTATGGTTAATGTTTAGTAACACGCTGGGATGGCAGATAGCAGGAATTCACACCAATTGGTAAATTTATAATCTTAGCTGTCACTGCCAACTCATGCACACTGTTGTAGCTACAATAAAGCAGTGTGTGCCAGTGACGCTACCCCACAAACCAGTGTGTCATCATCACCGCCTCAGAATTCAGTAGACTCTGAGTAAATGAAAGTCTGTTAAATGGAATTATTCCATCTGTGATACTTGGTTTCCAGCTTGTATTCTGCACCCATGTTCACCTCTCAGTATGCGGGACTACAGTTTATTGCAAGATATTTTCTCGGTTCCTGCAGGTTCCGTTTACTGAGAGTCTACTGTATCTAAAAACCATTACGGTTGACCTGTTGGTTTGTGCGTATCTCCACAGGTATGATAAGAAAAATAAATGCACAATGCAGCCATTCGGTGCAACACGACCATGAACAAGTACTTCATTATGTGTTATAATGTTAAAGCAGTCGTGATTTACGTTACTTTATGCCTTCTTGTAAGACCACCAGACACATGGACACAATGAACGATGGCTCCGTGGCAGAGATTCTGGGCCAAGAGCTAGGCATTCTTTATGGCGAATCGCCAACACAAATGCTTTTAGGCATGGTCAACGACACACAGACACCTCAAGCATCACACACACCTTCATTTCATTCACTTTCTTCAACAGATACCATTACGTCTGTGCTTTCACAACAAAACACACGCGCCTTTTCAAACGTCACACGCAACACTGAAAGAAAAAAAACACAATAGAGGCGCAGCCCTAGAGGAAATGGACAAACAACTACAAACATCTGTAGCAGACACACAGCACTTTGTTCTTTCTCTAGCGACGCACATGAACAAGATTCCACCCCAATTAGTACGGTTGTGTAAAATACACATGATGGACTTTGTAAATATTTATGAGGCTGGGGTTGGGCCAAAAGAGTTGATTTCTTTGCAGCCATCACAGCCATGGCCAACAGAATAAAAAAACACCTGTCTGTGGTGAAAATGAGTGGTATTTGTAAATAAATTTTATGAATGTATGTTTTGAAGCTCACTGATTTTTTTTTCTTGTAAGCCAGGCACTCCTGGTACTTCAACTCAGCAGCAGGTGCCGATAGTACCTATCCTAGAAACTTTCATGATGCATCTCCTGGAACGCATGCCTAAAATGACATACGGAAGCATTTGTTCTTGCTCAGCTACTAATGCATTGTATAAGATCAGTGAGTTCAACTTTCTCGAGTGCTGTTTATTGTCGTCGTACCCTCCATTAACCAGAATAATTTCACAGTGGGTACCGCTTTCTGTTTTAAGCACATCGCAAAATGCTCTTGGCATCCTCTCAAACATGAGGACTATTGAATTCTGTATGAATGCAGCATTCTATAGCGATTCGGTTGTAAAAAAAAAGACTCTAGGTTATGCATTTGTGTGCTTTTGGTAGGTGTACAGACATTGTAGTTTATCGATCATGCGAGGAGTCTTAGTTTTGTTTATTTGGCTATGGTACCTCTACATAGAAATATTACTATCACATAAACTGTGACACTTTGGTACTTACACTGCACTTAAAAGGAGCTGCCTTGCGCAACTGTGTGCTTATTCGATTTAACAAGATTTAAAAACCCAAACGTTCAAAATATTTTAAACAGCATGCTTTACATTTATTGTTGTATACTTTCACTTAACATTTTATCAATTTTTTTCAGTCTTGAGCTCTTGTGTCGCATTGTTATTGACTGACAGAAGACAGTGGTCACTTTTATTCTGAAAGAAAAAGAGTGCTACTCTAATAAAAACACCAGACCTTTGTTGTAGCATTGTCATGCATGTAATCCATCTATAAAAGCTTTCTGTTGAACGCTTACAAGGTTGTTGTACTTCTACTGGTGCAGGAACATGTGCGTATACGAGGTAAACGCAAGCGCTGTCAGCTACTTAGCTTTCTAAACTACACTTATCGACTGTCCCACATTTCATGGTGAACAGAATCAGAGAAAAGATGCATATGCCTATAAGTGCAAACTGCGGCACTGAACTTGTCGCACAGATATGCGGGCTTTCTAGGATCTTTCTTTTTTTGTTGTTGTATGCAGATGAGAAAGGAGTAAATAAGTAGTTTTAAGGGGGCAACTTGTGCTCTGATGCAATATCGGTGCTGACTCTTTGCCGCACTACAACAGATACCTCACTAAAAAGGGTGAGTATGTAATGAAGTAGCTGAGGTGCGTATCTATATGTTCCAAATAATGCCGTTTTATGTTTATTTTAGTTTTTACTTTGCGACCTAATTGTTTTTTGAATAAAAATAACAATCTTACACAGAAACTGACATTATATGGTACATAGGTGAACCATGCTGCTTCGATTGAATTACCTGAAAATCTTAATTTACAATTAATAAATTAATGAGATTCAATGTGTCTGGCACCTAAACTCTTCATAGCACAACATTCTGCCACGGAACACATCCTATAGCACTGTTGAAGTATGTCGTATAGAGGTCCTTGACATGCCTTGCTATTTTGGCAATGTTGTGGGCCTTAGTGCGAACCAGTTGCAAGGGTGTTTGCACGAGCTGTTGTTGCCACTGGCCACTCCACCACTGCCCGGAGGAGGGGGGTTCACAGAGTCTGCATAGCTGGGACCGCAGTAGGAGTCCTCACTTGCTGTGTGAGCATCTATGAGGAAGTTGTGTCGCACACACATGGCCTTCACATTCCATTCAGCATTTGCTGGGCTCTCTCCCATGGTTCTCTCGAGAATCCGCTACCTTGTGACTAGAATGCCAAATGCTTTTCAAATGCAAAATGCATGAAAATTCCAAATGCATGAATAAGCAAGAAATGTTTCCATAAAATGGAGAGTAATCAGTTCAAACAATCAAAAGTATAAAAACGTCAATTTTTGAGCTCTACAAAACTCTGGACAAGCAAAATACTAATTCATTCTCCTTTACACGAGTGTAGCACCCAAGTACATTCAATGCGAAAATTTTTATCGTGCTCTACCCAACAAAACACATGTACTTGATTCTATACCATCAAATTTTAGACTGTGTTTAGTGTCTGCCTGCCCTGCCTAGGTCTTTTAATTTAATGGGGTGAGCAAGGATAAACAAATTGTCCTGGGACATCATTCTCATGGTATCCACTTATTAAACTAAATTATGTCTCCGCTGATTCGCTGGAGCTGAATGAGAAGCACGCTGCCTGTTTTGGTTCTTTCTTCTGCAACGTCAGTTTGACGCCACAAAGCTTTCACGACTCTCAACCCAATTGAAAAAGACCGAACTAAAAACAGTCACAAAATGTGCTCACAATGTACTGTAATATTTATGCTGCAAAAGCCATTTGGTGGGAAAATTTGCGATGAAAAAGTATGAAAATGGTAAGAAGTGGGTATATTCAAACCATCTAGCCATGCTTGCTATAAAAAATGATTCTATATTGTTTATCGTACATAGAGAAACAATGATGAAAAAGAGTCTGCACATCAGTAGAAGGTGAGGTCTTTGGCACTATCCTAAATGGCTTTGAGCACACCTGTGTGCTTGCCAATACATGGTGTTCATTATTCTCCCTATAATACCCTCTTATATACTCCTAACATGGGCTTGCATAAAGACGCTCTTCTCTTGTAAAAATGTCCAACATTTAGAGCATGAACGATTTGTATGACATCAGCACATTGATGTAAAAACTAATTTTCTCGACCAGATTAACATAATAGTAGTTAGTGGTCGAATGTGTCAGCAAACATGGTAAGTGTGAGAACAAAATAGAAGACTAGGATGATCTGCAATGTTTTGTTATCTTTAATCTAGACTTCAGACATCTTGTGGTAACAAATTACCACATTTACCCTACTGTAGCGCAAGAGGAGACTTTTTGTGTGTCCAGGAAAAACAAGTATTCATTTCGGCATTCGACTGCAACACGAGGGTTGACTTCAGGAAGCAAACATCTGGGAAAAAGCTTGCATACCGTTCTAGTAAATACGGCAGCTGAAAATCAAATACAAACTGTTTGGTATGTTGACTACTTGTAGTATGTTGACACTATAGGAGAGTAATAAATTTCACATGTTCTGGGACTGCAAATATAACAATGATGCAGCATAAAATTATATGAACTGACCGTGCTCTGCTCAAGCGGTAGTTGAACACTCTTTCGCCTGAATTCAGACCACGTCCTGGATAAGGCCTCAAGAAATCAGTTTTCAGCTGAAAGGCCTCGTCCCCAACAACCACACAAGGAGCTGTTGTGTTTGGAGGGTGCAAGTCCTTTGGCAGCTGTAGCTTTCCTTGTTCAAGCCGCTTGCCAAACTTTGACTCTTCGAGAACGCCTCCGTCACTCTGCTTGCCATAGGCCCCACATGCCAGAAATAAACATAACCATTTATATGTTGCATGAGAAACACAATATATATTACAAGTGCTGGATTGAAAGTTATCATGGACAGGGTCTTGAAATGTATTTGTGTTAGTCCGTGAAGTGGTGTGTGGTGGCAGCTGGTTTTAATTTATCGCTGTGCGCGGAACGAAACATTTGGCGTGGTGTTTACAACGGCAGATAATATCTTTTACTTCGTAGGGGTGCTTTCGGCAACGACAGATGGTGGCTGGTTGCAGGAAAAAGTTTGCAAGGATGAAATGGGTGGTAGTGGTTTACAAGAAAGAGATAAGTGAGCAAGTTTACGGCGCATTTTTCAAAGCAACGAGAAGAACGAAAGGTGTGCTCTGAGTAGAAGTAGAGAGCAAGCTTTTGAAGAGTACAAGGTCCAGAATAATTTAGTGTTCATACTACGCGGCCATAATTGCCTCTTCACGTACCTGTGTCCTTTCACACTACATCAAAGCTGTTCAGAATATCATCACTCCATTGCATCACTCGATGACAGCTTTCATGACCACCGAATAAAAATAAATGCTACTTACCGTCGTAAAAAACTCGCTCTCAAAGTGACGCTTTGTCCATGAAGGCCTCACCCACCACCTGCGTTTTTGTTCCCTTTGCTGCTTTTGCACCAAGATCACTTTTTTCTTTAGTTGCAGTAGCCTTCTGCGGCTGTGCAGGTGCAACATTGCGCGGCTCCGAACGATCAGCACAAGAACACTTAGTACTACAACAACACACCATGCAACACGCCAGCGGCCCGCCGCTTGCGTTGTTAGTTATTGCTAGTTTCTATCGTCATTGCCAGCACTTCATCACGCAGTCTTCCAAACTTAGAGAATAGATATTTTGTGTTTGTTAAATATTGTTTATCACCACATTACGTATTCAGTTGGAAAAAAAGTCACTATTTATAAATTCAAGCATTGTTTTAAAACAGAAACAAGCGTGTTTTTGGGACATGATTTGGACGCTAATTAGGAAGAAAGAAAAAGCGGGCAAGCAACAATGATATGGGCGGAGCTTAAAATTTCGAAAGCGCCGTACCATGTGTCCCAAAACGTCGCATGCGGTATATCGAAGTGCAGTGCGCCGTGCGGCAAATCGCATTCGAATTCGCACCATGTGTCTCCCTCGATCTTATGGCAGGACTGGCGCCTCCCACGGCAACGCCGGCGTGACTCGACGAAATCAACGTCGGCGAGCGCACGCACCACGTCATGTCGAAATGTGTCGGCGCATTGACTGTCAGGTGGTCATGTTCTCACATGACACACATCTCATGATTATTTGGTTTGCACCAGACACATAACTTCATCATTCATTGCCGTCGCGCAATACCAAATTTGACATATGTGAATAGCGAAACGGCCGCGAGCGCATCATGAGTGTGGCATATAGTCATGTTGTCACATGACACGCATGTCGTGATTATCATTTTTGGATGTGTCATTTCCCTTTGTCATCCGTTCGGGCCCCGTAATACTAAATCTGGTATAAGTGAAGGAAGCTTGCGCAATGGCGGCCAGCGCATCATGAGCGTGGCATGTAGTCATGTTGTTATATGACAAGCATATCATAATTATCATGTTTGCACCAGTCACATACCTTCGTCATCCGTTCAAGTACCGTAATACTAAATTTAATATATGCCCCCTCCCCCCCCCCTCGAAGAGTCAAACAGGCAGCATTTATGGAGAGTAGTGAGGCCTATGCTTGTCGAATGATTGGCCCTCCTAGGGCAAACTGTTCACATATGTGGCGCAATAGGTTCTCCTAATAACGATTCAGAATCAAATCTGTGATGTGCGACGGCAAAACGCCTTATTTACGGCCTAATGTGCGCGTAGAAATGCGTGTGAAAGTGTTTCTCCTGGGAGAAGTGGTGGCGCCAGAGTGGGCGTGAGGTGAACTAGGCCCGTCCTGCCGGTTCGGCTGTATGCAGCAAGCCGGAGCTTATTTTTTATGCAGCGGCAGTGGTTCGTGGCTTGATCAGTGAAAATTCGAAGGCGTTCGCTTTCGCACTGGCGTGTCTTTCATGGCACTAAAGCTCCAGCTAGCATGACATTCATCCATTGACATCATTGCCTTTCTCCGGCAATTCTTGCAGCTGTTTTCTCAGTTGACGCCACAACACTGTAAGGCGGCGGAGAAACGCCGTCAGTCGATTTGAATGCTGCTCGTCCAGGCGAGGAGAGATCACGCTAACTCGAAAGGCAAATCATATTACTTCACCATCTTTTAACTGAGTACAAGGATGCGTCGCATTTGACCGACTACAAAGTTCCCTCCAATATTGAAGCGAAAGGTACAATGCGTTCGGTCCACCGGAGCACTCTCAATCAGAGCTCATTAGTGTGACACCGTACTGTTTGGCACTGTCTGGCACTCTTATTGCTCCCAAACAGTGCGGCTGCCCTGATAACCAAGAACACTGCCAGAGAAATATGTGAGTGATAGAAGTCATACTTTTGATATAATTGTGCATGTGTGACAGTTGCGCAGTGGGTAGTGCACATGGCAGCTGTTGTTATGGAGCAAGTGGTCTCGGGTTCATCTTTCTTCAACGGAACTGTTTCTTCTATGTTTTCTTTGTCATCTGATCATGTGGAGTTTACGGACTCTATTTTCATGACAGAAATACTGCATTAGGGCACCATGGCATGAAACACTTATGTTGGAATTTTAATTTTATCCACTGGTTCTTCTTATTGTTTTATTTTGGATAAAATATTATTTCTCGAAACATAGATGCCAGAATCCAGGCGCCCTGTAACCCACTTGAGTTTAACACAAAAAAATTACACAGCGAGGGATTGATTACATTAGGGCGTGCACAATTCCACCCCAACTCTCCTCGTTGAACTTGCACAACTTGTTCGGCTAAGATAAAGTTCGAGATAATGTGGTTCCGTGTTTGGAATATTGAAATATGGTAGGCAGTTTCAAAACTTGCGTCAGCTTGTCGATCACAGCTGGCGCTTCGTGTGGAGAGACCAGCTTTGTGCGGAGCAGAAAAGGAGCAGCCGAGATCGACCATCATCATCGAGATACTTTGTTCTATGACGCCGCTTAATATGCCCTCCTGGGATATAGGACCAGACAGGAAACGCCATAAGAAAGCACGTGAGTCTTTACGGAGTTTCTGCGCAAGACTGAACCCACATACAGTATGTTCCAGTGATGCCTCGCTTGCAGAAGCCGTCTCACTGTATGCCCTTTATTGATTTATATTCGGTTTGATGCGAACAGTCAACTCAAAGCATGTGCCATCGCATTTCGTCTTTATGTTTTCGCCTTTTCAATAGAAAACCACGTCCTGGTTTCGCATACATCATAGAAAGTGAGTTTTGGGCACGCAGATGGTGCTCTTAACATCGAAACAAAAATGCGCCAGTGTACGGGACGGCGAAGAAGGGTGGAGGAGCTGGCGCTTGGACATTGTGGTTGCGCGAACCGGACTGGGCTTGTTTCACAAGTACGCAGCTTCTTGCCCACGCCATTTCGTCTCATATGTAAATAAACCCATTCCCTCGTAACAATATAAAACAATGCCACCCACTGCATAGGTGCTATGGAAGAGAGCAATACTGATTGATATGTGGGGTTTAACGTCCCAAAACTACCATATGATTATGAGAGACGACGTAGTGGAGGGCTCCGGAAATTTCGAGCTCCTGGGGTTTTTTAACGTGCACCCAAATCTGAGCACACGGTCCTACAACATTTCCGCCTCCATCGGAAATGCAGCCGCCGCAGCCGGGATTCGAACCCGCGACCTGCGGGTCAGCAGCCGAGTACCTTAGCCACTAGACCACCGCGGCGGGGCAGAGAGGAATACTGACTTTAGTGACAGGTTCGGTGCAGCGTTAAACTGCAATGAGAAAAAAAACGATAGTCGGTCATACGGTGTGTGTGTAATGAACTCGAAAACTTTGTGCTGGGTGACAGTAAAACCACGGTTTCGTTCGTCGACTTTGTATACAGAATTATGAATCCTATTCATATACCACATAAATTTGTTGCTGTTAGTATGCAGCTTAGGAAGCTATTGCTGCAAAAAAAAAAGGTGGCTGTTTCGCCGCAAGAGAGAAGCAATGAATGCAATAGCAACAACTTGGAATGTAACGCTGAGAACGAAAAGCCCAGCGAAACGTGCAGCGCGCTGTTCACGCACTCGTGGAGCACGAAAACAACATACACGGGATGGATTCAAATTAAACTGTTTATCACTCGACAATTGATGCGCTGTTTGAACACAAACTACGCACGAAACGTAATCACAAGTACAGATGAGTGCAAACAAAGAAGTGCCCCAGTTATAATACTTTGTTGTGTATGAAAGCGCGCTCTTTTCGAAACGGGGCCTGTGCAGCAAGAGAGGTGACCTTTGTGGGCCCGAAAACTAACGCAACCCTTCCAATGAAAGCCGAAAGCACACGATTCTCCTCAACAAAGAATGAACGCGTGCGCGCACGAGCATCTACCCCCCCCCCCCCCCCCCACTCCCCATTCGCTGACATAGTACGCGTGCGAGATAAGCGCACATCGGCAGATCGTGACGAGCTGTGCGCTGAGCGCGGGTGGTTTTTAGGGGAGAAGTTCCTTATGGCGTACCTTGTGCGTCCCCGTGGTGGGTAACCACCCCCCGTTAATTCTTTAACCGGCCATACAGGGCGGTATTTGTACTATACGTTGAAAAATACACATAGTACGACACTAGAGGGCGTTACTTGTAGAAAAGAAAGATTGACATAACACGTACGGAAGGAGAGAGAGACGATCGCGCGATTACGATCGCGTGTTCCTTGGTGACGCCGTACGCCAGGGGTCGTTTTCCGACACCTGCGCATTCAGAGGCTCGGGGACGGAGGATGGACATGGCTGCTGAGCGGCGTGCGCGGCGGGCGGTGGTGGCTCGCGCTCGAAAAAGAGACCCCGACGTGCGGGCGCGTGAGGCAGAAGCGCGTAGCGAAGCTGTGAGGCGGCACCGCTAGGACACTGCAGTACGACAACGGGAGGCTGAAGCGGTGTGGCAGTGGCTAGTGGATCCAGCTTCGCCCCACTCTCCACCACTCACCCGTGAAGATGCTGTCATTTTTTTTTCTTTCTTGAGCTTTCATCTACATATACGGTGTACATATACGGTGAATTACGGCGGTGACGACAGTGACGGTAAAAAACCAGCCGACACTGTCTATATAATTGCTAGCGCAATTAAAACCAACTGGGTGTGATTTGCGTTACACCAACATTTGCAGTTAATCTGAAATCTGGGCTAGTCATAGTTTTCGGCATTTCGACTTTGGAATGAGTTTGCTATTAACTGAAATGATTGTTTAGTTTGTATTTCTTCAAATATGAATTGAAAACTCAAGACCACCTCGCACTAGTTGTCCCAAAGCTGAAGTGCAGTGGGGCAGCCTCACTTCTTTCAGTTTGATTTTCTTTTCTTCTTTTCATTCTTTCTTTCTCTTTCTGTTTTTCGATCTATTTTTTGTCGTTTCCCTTCATTCTATATATATATATATATATATATATATATATATATATATATATATATATATATATACTAGTTTTTTTCTTTCTCTTTTATTTTTGTCGGTCTTTATTGTTCATTTTGTATTTCATCTCTTTTAATCTGTCTATTTCTCTATCTCTATGTATATCATTCCCTCCTCCTCACCCTTACTTTTCTTCAGCCCACTTTTTACACTGCACTATGCAAGGCTATAGCCTATCATGTACTGCCTGAGCTGGCATGCCAAGTCAGCCCAGTGCCTATAGCGGTGCTTGCCTTCGGCTCGTGGGTCATGTGTTCAAATCTCACCACGTGAAGAATTTCATATTCGCCAAGACTTTCTCTATTTTCAATTATTTTGATTTCTTGAATTGTATCTTTTTTTCTTGTATTTTTCTATTCGTTCTTTCAACAGCTACCTATGCGAGTTGCCATAATTGTGCGCCACGACAAATTAGAAATAGGGTTCTGTGAACGAAAGAGAAAACTTGAGATGAGAGCGAACAGGAAGACAGGAAGGAGAGGACGAACAAGGCTTGTGCCGGCTGACGATGGTCATACTTTTCTTAGGAAAGATTACAACCAACGGCTGAAATAAACAGCTAACCTGTTAAAAGAAAACACCGGTTCAAACGAACAGAATGGTAGGTTAGTTGGTCATGCATAACTCAGAACCGTAACGAAATGAAAACGCAGAGACGACGACAGAGCAAGACGGGCGGCAGCACTAAACTAATAACTCAGTATTTAATGCAGCTGATCGCATATATAGACATGACACCACGCTGGAGGGAAAGCAACCTTATGTGCTCCTTGCCCCCCCCCCCCCCGCCGTCATTCTTCATCGCCGCGTTATTTCTCCTTAGTGCGGTGTCGTGTGCACATATGTGCTATCAGCTGCAATAAGCACTTCGTTGTTAGTCTAGCGATTTCTCGCGTCTTGCTCTGTCGCCCTATGCAATATTTTTGTGACACTATTTTGAGCAAAAGGCTGGGAAATTCAAATTGGGGATTCAGGTTATAATCTCGACATAACAGGACATTGCCGTCATTTGACCAATGGTGTCTGGTCGTGCAGGTGCTGCAATACCGCTTAGAGTACAGAGATTTTTTTTTCTGTGCTGGTGATCACAGGGGCTGTATCAAAGCACATCTAGAGAAGAACGCTTTTTGAAAGGTGAACACATGACGACGGTTGACTGGAAAAAAAAAGAAGTTGGCTTTCGCCTTCGAGTTTTCTTGGATGGATGCATAAGAAAACGTGGTAAGTAGTATATTATCAAGTAAATATATTATTTGAGAAACTCTTGAGGATACTCTACAAATATTTTTGAAATTATGATAATTATTTTCTTCTATATTTCCGTAAGTCATCCACCGAAGGAGATCATATTCAGCAGATATCTGTCTGGCTGGGTGTCCGAAACACCGGCTGCTTAAACAAAGATTTGCTGGGCTAGTCTACAAGGTTTTATGCATTGATTGTCATGTCACTTACATCAGTGAGACAAAAACTTTTTCAGAAAGAACAAAGCAAAACCGAAAGGACGTGCGTAGCTTCCACACTGCAAGAAATGCTTCGGCAGAACACAGCCAAGAGATGGACCAAAGAGTCTTGGAATCCAAACAACAACTGCAAATAATTGCCGTTATGTTGGGATTTCTGCAAGCTTATATATGAGAACGATCTGCGGAACCAGTGAAGAAAAGAGAACAGCAACAAGACAGGCGGGAAAAAGGAGTATGGAAAGTGGTTGGACAACTTATTTTATTCTTCAGTGACCCTCTGCGACAAAAGTCTGTTCCAGTGGTTGGTATGGCTGCTATAATGAAGATCGAGATTTCCAAATCGTTTGCCCAACCTGGCTTAGCCAGCGCGCCTTTGTCCATCGTGTCTTCCACTTTCTATATTTATCCTATTTCATGATTTATGCTATATTACGCTTAGTTATAACGTCAATAAATTAATGGAAGGACGTGCAGGAGGGAAAGTGGTGGGTAAGCTGGCTAAGGAAGACCTAGAGTTATCTTTAGGAACTTAACTGCACTGGTCTGAAATAAATAGGTTATTGACTTGCAGGTAAGTACGAACACTGTCGAATATATAGAGTTTTCTAAAATTAACTAGAAGGAACATTGGCGCGGCGATCATTCAACGACCATGGGAATTGTAAGTATGACACAAGTTTGCCTTGTCTTCGTACTTATGGGCTGTGAATCGCACTAGTGGCTTCGTTTATTGCTGTGTTATGGTTTTTGTTTCGAAGAAAAGAACGAATCCTTTTGAAATTCATGACCAAGTTTGAAATGGTAAGCTGAAGAGGTTAAAGTGTTGAAGCACAACTTCGGAGCATTTGCCAATGGTAGTTTTGTGACAGAGCAGCTTCAAGCCTCACTACGCCAGAAAGAACCTAAAGTACGAGGACCAGGCAAATCCATGTCATACTTATAATTCACATGCTTGCAGAAGCGCTCTGCGTTTCAGGTCCCATAGACACCAGTGTTAAAGTTCCCTCAAGTGTAAATTTATGGTCGCATTAACGGACCAACAGGATTGTTACGGGGCACAATCAAAAGCATGGTAGAACAGGCAAGAACATTTATCTTAACTATGCGACAAAAACTATCAAAAAACATTTCATAAACTGTTCCTCTAACGGGTAACCATAGTTTACTAAGAACCTCATTCGTGATTGCATCGAAGTATTCTGTAATCCAGAAAGACACGCGTTTAATCCCTCCTGGGTGGTCGCACTGGGATGAACGCAACATTCTAGGAACTTGTGTGCTTGATTCAGGTGCATTGTAAAGAGTCTCTAGTGCTCTAAACTTGCGTACCCCCTACCACGGAGCGCGTCACCCAGATTGTGCTTTTTCAAGGTACATAAAACCACGGAAGTTAATATTACTATTATTATTACTATAATATATAGCGTGAAATAATTTTGGCACTGTAACGTGATTGCTGTCTGCTTCGTGCGTGAAGTTCTCAGCAATATTAAATCGAGACCACATAGAAAACCTGTTTCGACAACATATATTTCAAGGAGATGCTTCTGTACTAAAATTGAGGATTATATTCGCTGTTTACAGTGGTACGTTCGAGGCGATAAATATAGACACAAAAAGGATTCGCACTGAGACAACCAGTCCGAGTATCATGATATTGACTAGCATGCGCAAATATTGGCCGTGACGCCCTTTTCGCTTTCTTAAGCTATATTCTCACGTTAGGTATTCATTTTCTGCCCCAGCCATGCGCGAATCTTGAAAAACTTTTTCCTCGAGGTTACAACCAGGGGGCGATGTATAAATAGGTGGCTATGTAAGAAATCTCTTTTCGGCATCACGTATATATATACATATCAGGCACGACAACAGGACTATACAGTAATACTCGAGACGGCAAAAAAGATCTAAGGAAGAAATAAGAGGTAGAGAGAAAGAAAAAAGAAGCGTTCTTGGATGTGGTAGCATTGCTGACTTCATCGAATATTTTGCATTGAGATGCGGGCCGATTGCATGACTCTCAGAGCGAAAAGGGAAAGCTATATCATGGTTCGGCGATCCGCGCGTCAACTTATCTGCCTCTATGAGCAAATGTCATGACCTAATCTTGACGATAGTTAAGGCGCGAGAACAAAATGACGGCACAGAGACAAGAAGTGTCCTTCTTGTCTCTGTGCCGTCGTTTTGTTCTCGCGCTATAACTATCGTCATGCCATACCAACTAGCCCAAGCTGCCACACTTCTATTCGTGACGTTTCATGTGCTATGTGCTCAGATGTTTGCATGTGTTTATTGCTGTCCTCAATGTTTGAACACTGTTTCCTATAATTCGTTCCGTACCACGATGGAATAATTTTTTTCTAAACAAAAGAAAGAGAGAGAGAGAAGGAATGTAGGAAAGGTAGGGAGTCTAACTAGACTATGCGTCCAGTTTGCTACCCTACACATGGGGAGAGGAGAGGGGAGTGAAAGAGAGAGAGAGGGATAGACACATGTCACATCACACACACAATGCCGAGTTTCACAGGTGGTCCCTCAATGAAGTTGCTGTCAAGTATGTCAGGAGGGCTCGTGTGGCTTTCTGTGCTGATGTGCTGCGCGACCAGGCTCCTAAGATCTTTGCTTAATTAAATGACCGGTCATCGAGACTATTCAAGGCACACTGGAGAGTCCGGCGATCTTCATCAAATTGGGAACAGTGGCACAAGAGATGTGCAATAGTCTCAATACAGTTGCAGCTTTCACACATGGATGAATCCGCCATGCCAATGCGATGGCTGAATGACTTCGTAAACGTTACCCCAGTCCACAGCCGGCACAGCATTGTAGCGTCACGTCGAGAAATCTTGGATGGCAGTTGTTTCTGGAGTAATGACTTGAGATTCTTAGGGCGATGATTGGAGTTAAGTGGAGAATACCAGTGCGCAAGCGTGGCATTATGCGCGATGTGGTGAAGTTCCCTAAACAAAAAAGTCTCCTTCAAGCTTTGGGGCTCAAAATTTAGAGAAATATAGTTTAGTCAAAGACAGGGGGGCTCTGTGGTTCCCCGAACCAATTATATGCGAATGGGTGTTTATCGAAGCTGTCGTTCATATCAGTTACAGAGGTGCATATGGAGCTGAAGATGAATGCATAGTAGAGTCGTCAAATTTAAATTATACAGGCTTATATTCATGTAAACGTATATATACAGGGTGCCCCAGCTAACTTTAGCCGTAGTTAAAAAATATGCCGACGCAAGCGATTACGATGCGACCGATTTTGCTGACCGTTGCCTGGAGTTGGCTAGACTAATTTATATGTTCTAAAATATTGTTTAATTAGATCTGTTTAACGAACTTTTAAAGAAACGAAGATGGATAAAAAATGGCAGCATATCCACGGAGTGAATGATGGAGAGTGGGGCGAAGCATTCATCCGTTCATTCGTTCTTGCTTCCGTCCGTCCATGTATCCGTCTGTGTGACCGTCCATGCGTCCATCCGCCCGTCCGTGCGTGCATCTGCTCGTGCGTCCGTCCCTGCGTTCGTCCATGCATCCGCCTCTGCGTCCGTTCATGCGTCCGTTCATGCGTCCATCTATGCATCTGTCTGTGTGTCCATTCGTCCATCTATTGAACACTCCAAGTACCACCATCTCGCATCATTTCATCATATATTCCCCATATAGAAACACCGCCATCCAGTGGACATTCCAAGGACTAAACGAGAGGTGGCACACGCACACTTTCTTACAGCTTGACGCTTCGAGTCTACTTCCCACTTATAATTACCTCGAGTTCATGGTATATACTAGTTCACTGTATTCATCGCACTGCGGCTCAACGCTCACTGAACCTTTCTAAAATCAAGGAGGTTACGCCCAGCGAGTATAACGTAGCAACCTTTTCCTGTCAGATAGTGCTCAATGTACATGGCAATGGCTGCTAATGGGAAATGAGAGACAGAAGAATTCGGCTTTTACTTTCTTACGGCTTGCGCTTCGTATCTACTTCCCACAGTTAACCCCCTCGAGTTCATTCATGGTATATACTAGTTCATTGTATTCATGGCACTGCGGCTCAACGCTCGCTAAACCTTTATAAAACTAAGGAGGTTACACACAGCGAGTATAACGTAGCAACCCTTTTTTGTAGGTAGAGCTCAATGTACATGCCAATGGCTGCTAATGGGGATCGCAGCATGCGCGATAAATAAAAGCCGAATGCTCCTGTCTCTGAATCCCTTTTAGCACCCAAAGAGCTAGTGAAGGTGCGAAGAAAATGTGCGCACACACACACACACAGTGTCACGCGCGCACATGCACACGCACACATGCACTGCAACTGCACTGATAAGGCCACCACAAGCATCGGAATGGCGTGCACAATACTGATACAGCGCATACAAGCATGCTCAATTTCGTGCCACAAGCCATTTTGCTCCTGTGAATCATGTGCACATTGGGGTCGTCTAGTGACATTGTTTCTACTGACAGCGAAGTAGTCAAGGTTTTGGAGTACGCTTGGGCTTCGCCCTCAAGATAAGCAGTATGCGATCACGCATAAACGGGCCCTGTGCATATTGCTTTCTAAATTGATAAGCCTGCCTTTGGTTCTCGGTGCGCGCATCAACCGTGCCGTTAGGAAACGAACTACAGTGCGCGTAACATTGGCTGTTTCACAGTATTCTACGATGCCTACTACAAGAACAGTTGTTGAGTGCCCACTACGCCATAACTAACCCTATTATGAATGAGCGAAAGAAGGAAAGAACAGGAGGGAAAGAAAAGGCAGTGATGTGGACCAGTCTAGAATGACAGGTATGCTACCTCACACTGGAGACAGGGATGAGAGAGTTTAAAAGATGGAAAGAGTGAGAGAGAGGAGGGTACGCGCACTCAAAATCTCACTTCACAGTCCCCATAGCACTATTAGTCTAGTCTGACACGCAGGTCGCGGGATCAAATCCCGGCTGTGGCGGCTGCATTTTCGATGGAGGCGAAATTGTTGTAGGCCCGTGTACTCAAATTTGGGTGCACGTTAAAGAACCCCGGTGGTGAAAATTTCCGCAGCCCTTCACTACGGCGTCTCTCATAATCAAACGGTGGTTTTGGGACGGTAAGCCCCACAAATCCATTAAATCATCATTGAACCCATGCACCTGCTCACCTTTTGGAAGCTTTTGCTGGTGGTGATGACGATATTAATCTCAGTGCGTTGTAGTAGGTGGGAGTTCGAAACTCCTGCTTGTTACGCAATCTGCAAGTTTAGACGCCTGGCGCAATCCTACATTTTTTCCTCGGATTATTACATGCGCTAAGAAGACACATCATACTGTATGACATCCAAGTAGTTAGTCTTTCTTTTTTTGAAGTGCTATAAAGGATTGGTGTCACTTTGTGATAGAGAAAATACTTCGCACACTGACCTGGGTATGATCATTACTGCGAACAAAGTTTCTTATTAATATTTAAATTTGCATCGTTTTAAATTTTTTCACTCACGCAGAAATTTCTGTGGAACAAACTTTTTAACGCTATAACGTTAAAAGCTTTTTCAGTAGACCGTTCCATATTTCTGCCGGCTGCAATTACATTTCTTGTTTCTGCGGTGTTGCGAACGACTCCCTGCAGCGTATTGTAACATGCCTTCCAAAGCGCAGGGACATTAGAACCACTTGATGCATTTAGGTTATGAGTAGATCGTCTGCGCTTTACTTTGGCATATTTTTTCTGGGGTGTTTATATGCGGGCTATCATCCCATGCTGCGTAGAGCCCGTCCTCTGAGCATGGGTGAAGT
This sequence comes from Rhipicephalus microplus, assembly GCF_043290135.1. NCBI lineage: Eukaryota > Metazoa > Arthropoda > Arachnida > Ixodida > Ixodidae > Rhipicephalus > Rhipicephalus microplus. Next base: position 505,170 of record NW_027464676.1, read on the forward strand.
TTGGCGCGTAAGTGCTCGTTGCTCTCGGCAACGTTCAAACAGGTTTCTGTGAGGGCTCTTGAAGTTCGTCATGCACACAGCCGCTATGCAAATGCAATCTCAAGAGGGATAACTCACCGTGTTTCATGACACGCTCACTGTATGCACGTGTGCACACTCGATCCCAGGGAGTTTGAAAAAGGCGTCTCGCCAGGTACTACTATACATCCCCAAAACTTTCATAACTCAGTTGGGCTGATGTGCTCGTGCCTACTCTCGTGTTCTGGATAAACAGAATACACAGAGTGTGAGAACTTGCCCATAAAGTGCAAATAATTTCGAAGCACATGGTTCGTTGTGTCGCAAACTTGTAGCTGTAACACACACTGGACGGACCGGAAAGAGGTACGGTGTTTTCTTTGGAAAATTTTGCAGTATATTATTGTGAATCAGGCCGCTCAGTGCCTTCTAATTTTATTGCGAAGTACTGCTTTATATCCAGCTATGCCCCTGGCTTTCTCGGTTGCTTCAAAGTACGTAACAGCTTTATGATAACTTTAAAATACAACCTTGAGGCTGACGTCCCAGCTTATACATCAATATTAGCTACATACACGTCCATCGAAGCTGACCAAAGAATGCTGGTGCCAAATGTTTAGCAGTTGCAGGCAGTTCTTACAAAATATGGAACACGACCTTTAACGAGACAACCACATTGAGAACGTACTAGTAACACGACGGTTGAAGATAACGGCCAATTTCGCGAAAATATCAGCGCCAACACATGAAAGCCACTCCTTTGTAAGATGTTGTGCACATGTGACATTAATCTGTAGCATGTACGTTGTGTTTTATTAGGCACTTATAATTGTGGCCCACTGTTATGTCAATTCTCCCTTCTTTGAGAGTTGATGTTTTCTGCGATCATTCATGAGTGTTAGAAACGCATGCAGTGTTCATGTTTGTTCCGTTCGGTAAGGGCCAATATTTATACGGTGCACGAACACCACCAGTTCGAAATTAATGTTCTGCACATCTCATGTTTTACACCTTAATACGTACTTAGACAACGCGGCTGCTGTGTTAATCTCCAACTACCATCTCATGGATATGAGCTGACAGCACATCTGCATCGTCGGTCACACCACTACATATAGCAGTCGATACATTTTCTAAAGTGAATCCTATATAAATGCAATGCAGTCTACAATACCTAAACAATAATTAGGATTAAGAAGGCAAGGTCGTAGGTTCCTGAATATAATTTTTTCGATGGAACTACATGCACCAAAATTAAATGTAATTTTACCTGATGTTCATAAGAGTGAATTCTGAATTGAGGAAGGTTAGGGCAAAAACAATAAATGAAGTGAACACTAATATTCGCAGGTCCTATGAATGTAAAAAGATCCATAATTGTAAACATACACATAATGTGTTAAGAATAGCTCGAGTTTATCACCGTTTTTACAGCCTTCCAGATGACTATTGCTTCCACATCTGGCTGAATTCGAAGCCCCTGTGGAAGCCGTTTTTTCGGCCTTCGTTAAGCGAAAATTGGCAGCCATCACGTCTCTTGCGTCATATATATATATATATATATATATATATATATATATATATATATATATATATATATATATATATATATATATATATATATATATATATATATATATATATATATATATGTATATGACGCAAGAGACGTGATGGCTGTACGATGAACCATTTTGTCTTCGTCATAGTCGTCATTGTATTCTTGAAATCGGATGGTCATTTCTTCTTTAATCTTTCTCCATGACTCGTCATTTTGAAATATGTGAGTGAGGTAGAATTTGAAAGCCTCACCGGAGATGTAGTCGGTAAAGTTGATGATCATCTCCCGTTCCGACCATGATGCAGCGGTAGCGTGGAGCTCGTACAGGTAGAACCAGTCCTGCACGGGTCCATCGTCCGCTGCTCCGGTGTACTTGGGGATGTCAAGGTCGGCTGAAGAATCTGTCATGCTGCTGGTTGTTGTGTCCTCATTGAAGATGAATCGGTAGTGGATGTATGGTCAGGGCGTCTTGTGGGGAACTGCGTCGATGATGAGCGACTGATGAAGGGGCAGGCAGGAAGGGGCGGCACGTATGCACCGATGGTTGGTAGAAGCAGAGAAGAAGGAAGTCAAACAATAGAATAAACATGGCGTATGAGCCAGGCCCCTATACATAGCCAACCCCTATACATAGCCTTCATAGATTACGAGAAGGCGTTTAAATCAATAGAAATATCAGCCGTCATGCAAACACTGCGGAGTCAGGGCGTAGAAGAAGTATATATAAACATTCTGGAAGAAATCTACAGGGGATCAACTGCTACCATAGTGCTTCATAAAGAAAGCAACAGAATACCAATCAAGAAGGGTGTAAGGCAGGGGGACACAATTTCCCCAATGCTATTTACCGCGTGCTTACAGGAGGTTTTCAGAAGCCTAGAATGGGAACAGTTAGGGATAAGAGTCAATGGAGAATACCTTAGTAACCTGCGCTTCGCCGATGGCATTGCCTTGCTGAGTAACTCGGGGGACGAATTGCAACTCATGATTACGGAGTTAGACAAGGAGAGCAGAAAGGTGGGTCTTAAAATTAATCTGCAGAAAACGAAAGTAATGTACAACAACCTCGGCAAGGAGCAGCGCTTCGAGATAGGTAATAGTGCACTTGAAGTTGTAAAAGACTATGTCTACTTAGGGTAGGTAATAACCGCAGAGCCGAACCACGAGATTGAAGTAACTAGAAGAATAAGAATGGGGTGGAGCACATTCGGCAAGCACTCTCAAATTATGACAGGTAGATTGCCACTATCCCTCAAGAGGAAGGTATATAACATCTGTATCTTGCCGGTACTTAGCTACGGAGCAGAAACCTGGAGACTTACAAAGAGGGTTCAGCTTAAACTGAGGACGACGCAGCGAGCAATGGAGAGAAAAATGGTAGGTGTAACCTTAAGAGACAAGAAGAGAGCAGAGGGGATTAGGGAACAAACGGGGGTTAAGGATATCATAGCTGAAATCAAGAAGAAGAAATGGACATGGGCAGGGCATGTAGCGCGTAGACAGGATAACCACTGGTCATTAAAGGTAACTGACTGGATTCCCAGAGAAGGGAAGCGGGTTAGGGGGAGACAGAAGGTTAGGTGGGCAGATGAGATTAAGAAGTTTGCGGGTATAAATTGGCAGCAGCAAGCACAGGACCGAGTTAACTGGCGGAACATGGGAGAGGCCTTTGTCCTGCAGTGGAGGTAGTCAGGCTGATGATGATGATGATGACGAGCCAGGCCACGTCACCGATTCATCATAGCGTCACATATATATATATATATATATATATATATATATATATATATATATATATATATATATATATATATATATGTATATATATATATATATATGTATATATATATATATATATAAATATATATATATATATATATATATATATATATATATATATATATATATATATATATATAAATTGTGAAGAAGAAAGAGTATCGTTGGCAAGCAACATCGCCGCCGCATGGGTACTCGGTGCTGGGCTTCGCTTGCTCGGCTCGTGCTGATCATCGCCGGCATCTGCTTGACCGTTGCTCTTGCACGATCGTGTTTCTTCGTAGGACCACCGTCCCAACAGTCGCCGATAAACCCTTTTTCAATTGGTGGAGGGTGCTGACATTCCCTGTCGCCTGAACCTGGGTGCTGCCATTCGCCGTCGCCTGAACCTGGAGCTGCGCAACCGAACGCTACCTCCCATCAAGGCTACCAACAACGCGCAACCTGGCTCTTCCAGTCCATCCCCCAGCAACCCCGGTGTTCTTCGTTTGCGAGAGCCCAAGGTCTTTAGCGGAGCTGATGAGACCGACGTAGAAGACTGGTTCGCTAACTACGAACTGGTGAGCGCAAACAACAAGTGGGATAACGCGGACAAATTGACTAACGTCATCTTTTACCTCACTGTCGTGGCCGAAATGTGGTATAACAACCACAAAAACGACATTACGACGTGGTCCATCTTTAAAACCTTGTTTGCTGACGTTTCTGGCCGACCCGCAGTCCGCAAGTCCAGAGCCGAACAACGCTTGCGGACTCGCGCACAAAAGCCAACGGAATCTTTCACCAGCTACATCGAAGACATTATTGGTCTTTGCAACCGTGTGAACACCACCATGCCCGACTCGGAGAAGATTCAACACATCCTCAAAGGGATAAATGACGGTGCATATCAGCTGCTCCTGGCCCGTAATCCTGCCACCGTTGCGGAACTTGTCACTTTGTGTCAAAGTTTCGACGAGTTGAGCAAGCAGCGCGCCCTGACTCAGCCATTTTCCTCACACGCCGACTCGCTCTCCAGTCTCACTTCTGTTCCCGACCACTCACCAACCCTGCAAGAGATTAAAGACTTCGTGCGTGAAGAAGTAGCTCGGCAACTGTCGTTGATTCCCTTCACGCAGCAGCCGCCGTCCTCTCGTCTGCCCTCACCACTCCGCGACGTTATTGCCGAAGAGGTAGCTCAGGCTGTTCCCGTCGCTGCCCACCAGCAGCCTGTGGGCAGTGATATATATACGTCTTTTTGTAACACGATATAGTTCTATGCAGGGTTGAACGAATAATTTATTCACGTATTTCAGCTGCGGAAGTGACGTCACAACTATGTACATGATCATTCACGCCACGTATTACGAAATTCGGCATATGTGAAGCTACATGTATACCTAAGTGACCGCGAGCGCAGCATAAGCGTGGCATGTTGTCATGATTCACATGACATGCATATCATGTTTTCCACGTTAGAGCCTGTAACCTATGTTCGCCATGCAGTCACAGAATACCATACCAGTTTTGCGTCATGCCTTGTGAATGAAACCACTTGGAGCAGCAAGACCATGACGTGAAAATCATGACGTTCATGTCATGGTTTTCATGTTGTGACTAGTCACTTACGCTCGCCACACAGTCATGGTATGCCATACCGATTTCGATATAGATACCATTATCGAAATGACCAGGAGAGCTGGAAGTTGTTGGCGGCTAGATGGATGGATGGATGGATGGATGGATGGATGGATGGATGGATGGATGGATGGATGGATGGATGGATGGATGGATGGATGGATGGATGGATGGATGGATGGATGGATAGATAGATAGATAGATAGATAGATAGATAGATAGATAGATAGATAGATAGATAGATAGATAGATAGATACGCTCAAAGTCGCCGAAGTTGGCTTAGAAATGCTTCCCATTTAATAGCATCATCTTGGGGACGCCGGCTGTTGCCTTCGGTAATGTCATGGACCCCATGTGCGCATGTAGCCACGTTCATGACGCTAAGAGTGTACGGCACTGCATACATACTCAGCACCTATACCAGTGATGAAACAGTTCACAACTGAGTGCACAGAAAAAAAAATCATTTTCCGCAACAAGACCTCAGAGAAAGCATGCAATCGCGGAAGAACAAAGCACTTGAAAATATGTGTCGTCGCAGACGAACTTTACAGCGCGTCTTTTCTTGTGCTGCAAGGACTGCGCTGAATACTCATGGCAAGCACCTCTACCAGGGAGTGCTATGAAAAATGTTTTAGTTTATACTTAAACAGTTCAATGAATTATCTATCTATCTGTCTGTCTGTCTGTCTGTCTGTCTGTCTGTCTGTCTGTCTGTCTGTCTGTCTGTCTATCTTTCTGTCTATCTATCTATCTATCTATCTATCTGTCTGTCTGTCTGTCTGTCTCTGTCTGTCTGTCTCTGTCTGTCTGTCTGTCTCTGTCTGTCTTACTCTGTCTGTCTGTCTCTGTCTGTCTGTCTCTGTCTGTCTGTCTCTGTCTGTCTCTGTCTGCCTGTCTCTGTCTGTCTGTCTCTGTCTGTCTGTCTCTGTCTGTCTGTCTGTCTGTCTCTGTCTGTCTGTCTGTCTGTCTATTTGTCTGTCTGTCTATTTGTCTGTCTCTGTCTGTGTACGTCCGGGTGCTCTCGTGGTCACTCCCTTAACTTGGCGTGAAGCAAAATTAGCATGGGAGGGTAACATGGTTTGACGAACATCAATAATGTCACAATCGCGTCGCGTACGTCGTCAAGCCCTTCCCACCAGACAGTGGCACATAATTATGGGCAGACATGTGCCGCTGTTATGCGGGTATGTGCCCCAGGTGATTGACACTTACTATCTACTTAGGAACAACGAGAGCACACATGGTTAATTTTAACGCGCGAGTGTTAAAGGGCCAATCACCAGGCCCCATACCAAATTTAAGTCAGACAGTGGAAGTTGTTGGGTGTCCGATGAGGAACGTTTTGCCACAAAACTTTTTCGAATCGGTTCATTAGGAGGGGAGAAAACAGGTTTTTTGAAGAGGCGTGAAACGAGGGTGGGAGGAGACGAGCTCGAAACCCTTGCCGCTCCTCCGCGTAGACTTCGCAAGCCAAACTCTTGCCCACACTCTCCGGCATTCACCAAGCGGTGACGTGCGCATGACGTGCCCGAACTAGCCCAGCCCCCGTGCACGCGAGTGGCGTTGCTCTGTTGACCAGCGTTATTTTGTGGTCTTCTGCCTGTTTCTGCGGAATCGTTTGGAAGCGCTGGCTTAGACGTGGTAGAGTAGATGAGCACAATAAGTGCGTGAAAGCGTAGGAGCGTTCCACGGTGGTCGCTGCTCAATGCGCTGACCTAAGGTCCCTAGATGAAACAAGGTACCGTCACTCATTGTTCTCGAGCCGTCCTCCTCACTCTCTTGATTACTCCTTTTTTTCTCTGCCATCCGCGTCTGTAATTGATGCATTACTTGCACGTGATCTTGCAAATGGCTGGTGGTGTTATTTATTATTATGCAAAAGGTTGAAAACGAGTACGCATGCGCATATGGCTCCAGCCGGATTCTCGCCGTGACCAAAGACAAAATCGTAGCCAGAACATAAACTGAAGAGGAGGAGCGTTTCGGTGTGCGCTAAGTCCACCGAGATTGTTTCGCCATGCTCGCTCAATGCAACATCTGCGTTTTTCAGCAATGTTGCGTTGCCGTAAACAACAGAAAATGGTTTCGCTCTCTTCAACTTACCTCGTGCTTTCCGAGATGAAGCGCACCATGAAGTGCAACTATGAACAATTTCACGCGAATGCTTTCGTGCAACTCCGTCAACGTATGTCGACGCGGATCTGCGAAGCGAGTTCACTTGTCGGTTTTTATTGAAACGCCAGGCGCGCGTCTAATGCGTGTCTAGTGCATGCCAGTTGGTACAAATACATGTGGGTATGCACGTATACAGAACAGCTGTAGGTTGTAATCAACGCAACTTCAGAAACATTACTTTCTTGACCAGTTCCCGCTTGAGCCGAAACGCTCTGCTTCGAGACACCTCATCAGTAGAACTCTCAATTTCAGGAAGTTCCCAGCACCGCATCAGAATCACTTGGCATCACGATTGTCCAAATGGACACATTTAAAAAAAAACGTCATCGCAGTGCTGCTGGACGAGTGTTCGTACCAGTCTGGTCGTACTTTTTTTTTTCTTGCGTGTGCACAAGCCGGTTGTAATCAATCGTCACAACGTCACGCCCTGTGGCCACTTACAGGATCCAGCAAGAAGCACGTTCACTGTGTCAAATCACGAACAAAACACAATCGGCGAAGTGGACTAGTTCGAACTGGACGAAATACCGCGGCCGTGGAACTAAAATGTACTACGCGAGACGCCATGGCTATTGGATTGGATTGGATAAACTTTTATGTGGTCCTCAAAAACACAGATCACTGTGTTGCGGGCAGCTCCCACGTGGGGACTGAGATGCCAAGCTCCTCAGCCGCCTCGCGGGCTTGGTGGACAGCCCAGAGCTGATCTGCCAAGGACGAGCTGCGGATTGCCGCCTCCCATCTGGCAGAGGTGATGTGCGATAAATGAGCGAATTTGGTGCACTGCCAGAGCATGTATTCTAATGAAGCTATTTCCCCACAATGTGGACAAAGATTACTTGGGTATAGGTCAGGGTACATGATGTGTAACATTTTCAAAGTAGGGTACATCGCGTTTGCAAAAGCCTTAATGTAAGTGCTTGGGGCCGGGTTAGATTTTTGTGAGGTGGAGGGAAAATCCTTCTAGACAGGTAGAAATGTTTAGTGAGCTCGTTATATGTTGTAAGAATTTCCCGGTTATCCCCTTCACCGGTAGAACGCATCCCCGGGGAGGCGCGGTTGGAGAGTTCTCGCGCCACCTCGTGTGCTGCTTCGTTGAGATTGGGAGGGGAATCGTTGATTTGTCCAAGGTGAGCTGGGAAACAACTCAGAAGATGATGTGTTATGTTCTTGCCTTGCAGTATTTTCAGCGTTTGTTCACAGACCGTCCCCTTGGCGAACGCCCGTAGTGCTGCCATGGAATCACTGTAGACGACTTCAATGTTATCCATCTTGAGTGCTAAGGCGATGGCCACTTGTTCCGCAATGATTGGGTCTTTCGTCCTGACCGTCGCTGAGTTGACGACATGGCCAGCCCCATCAACTACCACTGCCACAAACGCTTTCCCATTGGCGTAGGAAGCCGCGTCAACAAATACGACCCCTCGTTCCTCGTTTGAGACTTGACGAAGTATAGTCCTGGCCCTCGCTACTCTTCTTCCGACGTTGTGTTCTGGATGCATGTTTCTCGGTATAGGAGATACCGTGATAGTCTCCCTGATGTTGTCAGGGATATCATTGTAATTGCGTCTGATTGCTATTGGGTGTTGGCCCAGCTCCTGCAGGATCATTCTCCCCGACCTTGTAGTAGATAACCTTGCAAACTGTGCTCTCTCTTGGGCTTCTGCTATTTCTTCGAGCGTGTTGTGTATGCCAAGCTCAAGCAGACGCTCGGTGCTGGTATGTATGGGTAGGCCCAGGACCTTCTTGATAACTTTCCTGAGGAGCACATTCAGTGTCTCGGACTCTGCTCTTGACCAGTTGTGCATTGCTGCCTCGTATGTGAAGTGACTTAGAACAAACGCATGCATCAACCTGATGAGGTTGTCTTCCTTGATCCCATTTCTTTTGTTGGCCACTCTGCGTATGAGGTGCACCGCACTGTCTGTTTTCCGAGTTAACTTGGCTATAGATTTGCTGTTGGCGCCGGTAGACTCTATCAGCATTCCCAGGACTTTGATGGAGTCGACCCTCTGGATGACATCCCCTTGATTTGTACGGAGATGGATGTCTATCTGGTTTAACGGCTTCCATCCCCGGGGCCTCGGTCCCCGGTGTGCAGTCCGATAAAGCAAAAGTTCTGACTTACTCGAGGAGCACTTGAGCCTGAAAGGGCGAAGGTAGTCTTCTACGGTGTCAATCGCCTCTTGCAGAGCGCTCTGAATCTGCCCCTCGCTTCCACCTGTGCACCAGATGGTAATGTCATCTGCGTAGATGCTGTGCTTCAATCCTTCAATGCTCGATAATTTCTTTGACAGTCCAATCATGGCAATGTTGAACAGCATTGGTGAAATCACTGCCCCTTGTGGCGTGCCCCTTGCTTCTAGTTCGATTGCTGCGGTCTGGATATCTGCAATCTTCATCACGGCTTTCCGATCTGTAAGAAAGGACCATACGTAGTCATAGAAGGCTTTCCCTAGACCAAGCTTGGAAATTGCTTCGAGTATGAATGAGTGGTGGATGTTGTCAAACGCTTTTTCTAGATCTAGGCACAGAATGGCTCTCACGTCTCTGGTTTCATTGTCAATGACCTGGTGTTTGATAAGCTTCAATGCATCTTCTGTGGATAGCCCTGCCCTGAATCCAACCATAGTGTGTGTATATATGTTGTTATCTTCCAAGTACTTGTTTATCCTGCGCAGTATGGCATGTTCTGCAACCTTGCCGATACATGATGTCAAGGATATTGGCCTCATGTTGTCCAAGTTAGGGGGCTTTCCTGGCTTAGGAATAAGGATCGTGCTGGCCAGCTTCCACTGCTCTGGCACCCTGCCTTCTTTCCATGTTGAATTGATCATATCCCTCAGGGTTTCAATTGAATCGTCATCAAGGTTACGCAGAGCCTTGTTTGATATACCGTCCGGGCCAGGGGCTGACCTGCCGTTGAGATCATGCAAGGCTCTTCTGATCTCCTCGATGTTAAAGTCGCCCTCAAGACCTGAATATGGCATGCCCTGGTACAGTCTACTTGGTGGTGCCAATCCTCTTTTGATTGGGAGGTACTTATGCACGAGCTGCTGGACAACTTGCTGTTCTGTAGTGCGCCCTATCTCTTTATGCAAAATTCGAGCGATAACATGCTTTTGATTTGTTTTGGTGGTGTTTTCGTTGAGGAGATGCTTTAACATATTCCATGTCTTGCCATTGCGCATCTGACCATCGACGGAGTTGCAGATTTCGTCCCATTGCTGCCTCGATAGTGCGCCACAATGTTCCTCGACTGATCTGTTTACCTCAGCTATCTTCTTCCTCAGTCTTCGGTTCAGGCGCTGACCCTTCCAACGGTTCAGTAGTGCTTGCTTTGCCTCAAGAAGATGAGCGAGCAGGCTATTCATTCTTTCAACCGGAAAATCTGTGGTAATGGTGGAGGAGACGGATTTGATGTCCTCTTTAATCTGTTTGACCCACTGCTCCAAGCCTTGTCTGTGGCCATCTTGTTCCCTTTCCATCCTTATCTTCCTGAACTTATCCCAGTCTGTGAAGTGAAATTCTCTCTGCTTTTTACGCTCCACGGAGAAGGTAGTAACAAGAATGCAGTGGTCACTCCCTAGGTCTACAGCAAAGTTCATCCACTGGGCCTTCTTGATGTTCCTTAGAAATGTAAGGTCCGGGGTGGAATCCCTGCAGCAAGATGTACCAAGCCTTGTTGGTAGGCTGGGGTCTGTGATTAGGGTGAGATCAAGTTCACTGGCACTTTGCCAAAGTCGATTTCCTTTCCCAGTGTTGTACTTGTAACCCCATGTATGATGAGGGGCGTTGAAATCACCTGCTATGACGAGTGGACATTCCCCGGCGATATTAACAGCTTTCTTTAGAACCGTCTTGAACCCTTGCTTTTGTTCCTTTGGACTGCTGTATATATTCAGAATGAAAATGCTCTGACGGTTGCTGGTACCCGGCACGATCTCTACCAAGACGTGTTCCAACCGGCCTGCTTCTATCTTGAGGTCGTGGGTTACGTGCGTTAGTTGGTTGCATACGAAGGTGCAGACTCCCCTCCCTTCAGTGTCCCCTATTACAGGCCGGAATCCAGGCAACGTTGCTTGCCGTGAAAGGGTCTCTTGTAATAATATAATATGAGGCTTTTCTTCGCTGCTCCTGATATACTGCTGCAGGGTTGCCTTCTTTTTAAGGTAACCTCTACAGTTCCATTGCCAGATACGAAATGCTTCACGTAGCGCTGCCATCATGGTTATTACATGGGCGGCCAGAGCCTGATGCTGCACCTGTCGACAGGTTTGGTACCACTAGTATTGGTGGCCGAAGGGGTGAGCTTGGTGCATGAGGAGGCCTTGCTGTGTTGTGCAGATCTGCTTCGAGCTTTGTAATGCGCAAAGTCTTATGCTCTTCCAGTGCCGCCACGCTTGATTGTAGCCTACCCATCTGCTCGCTAAGATTGGCTACTACTTTTCTGAGCGTGTCAAACACCTCTTTCATATCTGACATGGTCGTTTGGTTGGCTTCCACGTGTTCTGCCATGACTGCCCTCTTTTTCGTGGTTCTCGAGTCCCCCACGTTTTCAGCCACAGGGACATCAACTGGCTGAGGCATTGGCTGTGAAGATTGCGCGCTGGTTAGCTTAGTGAGAAGAATTTTTATTTCCTTTAACTCAGCTGATAGCCTCTCATTCGATCTTGTAAGTCTTGCGTTTTCTTGCTCTAGCTGTGCAATTCTATCATGCTCTGGCAGCTTACCTGTCATCACCTCTGCCCCGCCGTTGCGCACTCGCTCAGCCCAGCTGGCTTTCGAAGTAACTGCAGGCGTCCTCCCCGGGTGTGAAGCCAAGATCTCGAACTGAACGCCAGGCAGCTGGCCATTCGGGTGCCGCCCAGGCTGATCCCGACCCTGATGGTGACCTTGAGAACTCGAGCGCCCCCGTGATTGGGAGTGGGCCTTGGGTCTAGAACCTCTTCTGGAACGCGACCTCCCCCTGGAGTGGGGCCGCCTTTCCTGTTCTTGTGTAGTCGGGATGCTCTGGGTCCCGTAGGCTGGAATAAGCTGCTTGTCATTGATGTCTGGACTCGATGTGATTGATGCGTCCCGGGCTTCTGCGGCTGCTCGCGATCTTTCCCAACGTCTGCGTCTGACGACGTATGGCACTAAGAACCTGTTCTTGCACTCCTTGTCTGCCGTGGGATGGTGACCGTCGCACAGCCTGCATCTTGGATTGCACTGGTGCAGGCTATCTGGGTTCTTGATCTCGCAGCCTCTGCAGATTGTTTCAGCTGGGTTCGGACAGACGTCAGACCGATGTCCCAGCTTTCCACAGACGTAACAAATATCGATGTTCTTGCGGTAAAGGGAGCACTGCAAAAGTGAAGGTCCATATCTCACGAATCTGGGCACCTTGTGTCCTTCGAACGCTATGATGATTGTCCCGGTGTCCTTGATTCTCTTCGCCTGCAGCGCGAGCGGGTTGTTAGCGTTCACAATCTTTCGGGTCAAAATGTTCTGAGTATCGCTTACGGGGATCCCGCGAATCACTCCTTTACAAGTGTCGTGGGGTGCCGCGGCGTACGCGCTAACCTCGAAAACTTTGCCTGCAATGCCAATTTGCTTGACCTTGAGGTATCTTGAAGCTCTGTCTTGGTCCGGAGTGCTTGCCACCATAATGTTCTGCTGCAAGTTGGAACAGATGATGTCCTGCATGGCCTCTTCCTCTTTGACGCCGGCCGCCAGTACTATCGCGTCTGCCACGGCTCCAGTCCCAATTTTCGAGATATTTAATCGTCCACCTGGTCGTAGCACAATTTTGCTGAAGTCCTTAGGTAGTGGCGGCATGCGTCCAGCTCGCACGATTGTATGCTTGGTGTCATACCTACTACGACTGGCTCGAGCGTCTCCCGCAACGCCGGCCTCGGTCGAACCCTTGGCAGCAGGAACGCTAACCGCGGCTTGCTTATTCCTTGAGCGTCTCGTTTCGGCTTCCTTCCAACCAATGTCTTCCGTGCAATCTTCTGGAGAGATGTCCTCTCCATCTACTTGGTATTCCATTCTCAGTTGCAGATACTGGAACGCGCAGAGCGTTGAGTCGCGTTGGCGCCGGGCCGGCGCATCGGCGACAATCGCCTCCTTGGTTAGGCCTAAATCCCCCGGTGGCGTTGCCGTGTAAAAATGTCCCCAAAAACGGTTTAAAAGTCCACTCACCGGCACAAAGGTGGTATCTGCTGATTTCTTGAGAACTTAGGCACACGATGAGAGTAAAAACTCGGCGACAAATTCGTGAATACCACAGGAAAGCATTCTTGAAAGCAGGAGCCGATCTTCGCGCGTCCGCACTGGTCGGCACCTAGAGCGTCTCCCACGCCATGGCTAGTGGTGTAAGGTATAGAACTGCCCAACGTCGCCGGTTGAGTAACGCACATCCCGCTTGCTGTTGTGTTGTGCCGTTTATGTTCATAAAGGTAACTGTTTATTCTACGTCTTATTTCGTTCCATTTTGTTTCATTTACATCTACTCACTGTAGCAACATAACGCAAACATTCGCTTTTGGATGAAAGTTTTAAACCTTCTATGGGGCGCTTCAGGCAAATAAGCGAGGAGGAAAAGGTAGGGTGTTGCTACCTTGGAAACTTGTTTCATCTAGGGACCTTACGCTGACCGAGGGAACCCGAACGCATATGAAACGTTTGCACATTAACCCCGCATCTCGTAGCATTTCACGGGAAAAAATGTAAGAAAAACGAGCACAATGTTTTATTGCGTCTCATTATTTATTTCAAGTTTTATTCATCTCTTAAAGCAACAAATACATAAACTATGCATGTTGTGTTAAATAGTTTTTGCAATGTCATGTGGTATAATGTTGACAACGTCAGAACAGAGTCATCTACGTAGAGGACCAACGTGACCGCAGTGCTGTGTACGTAGGGCCATTCCTACGCCCACGTCATGCCCTCATTCTCTACGCGTGCGCCGGTAGAGGGGAGGGTGAGCAGGTTTCATCTTGAAATTTGACCCGTTTCCGCGGCGCGTAGCGTTGCAAATTTTGGCAGACGTGATTATGAACGCCTCGTCTACGCATTGCGCTTGTCAGCTCAAAACTTTCAAACCTGGTGAGTGGCCCTTTAAGAAATACCCAACATCGGTAGCGCCAACCCGACTAATGCAAAGAATAAACGTCAAGGTCCCAGCTGGAATCGAACCGAAGCCTTCTGCGTGGCAATGAAGCATTCGACCACAGAGCAACGCTAGGTCACAGAACTACTTTTGAAATGGACGCTAATCTTCGTGAAACGTCCATAGTGGTTGCAGTGCTGCTTACCCAAATTTATAAACATTACCTATGTACTCCTTTAATACAGCCGCCACGTCGGGCTAACGTTAATTGTGGTTAGTTGTCATGCGCTGATGTTGATTTATGTAGCAGTGTCCAGGGCCAGCATCCTCGCGAGCATCTGCGCTTCATATCAGCTTCTGGTGTTGCTAATACGCATGTTCCTGTTGGCATCGTTGCGCAAGTGCAAACAACTTTATATAAAGATCTGCAATTCTTAATTGATTGATTGATATGTGGGGTTTAACGTCCCAAAACCACCATATGATTATGAGAGACGCCGTAGTGGAGGGCTCCGGAAATTTCGACCACCTGGGGTTCTTTAACGTGCACCCAAATCTGAGCACACGGGCCTACAACATTTCCGCCTCCATCGGAAATGCAGCCGCTGCAGCCGGGATAATTCTTAATTGATATGTGGGGCTTAACATCCCAAAACCACAACATGATTATGAGAGATGCTGTAGCGGAGGACCCCGAAACTTTTGACCCCTTGGGGTTGTTTAACGTGCACCTAAATCTGAAAACACGGGCCTACATTTCCTCCTCCATCAAAAATGCAGCCGCCGCAGCCGGAATTCGATGCCGCGACCTGCGGGTCAGCAGCAGAGTACTTTAGCCACTATATACCACCGCGTCGGGGTGATCTGCAATTCTTCAACTTATGTCTGTGCGTGCAACACTTCTATATATATTTTGCGTAATTTCATGACGCGTCACTCAGTAAAAATTTGCCACACGGTCACGTTCCCTCCGCATGCTTCGCATAACGTCGATTCCCAGGTATGCCGTATTTTTTGTTTGGCCAAACTTATGGCCTGGAAGCGGAAAGTCACTCTGCACCAATACACACGCTATACATTGATTGCTGCGAACAGATCATCGGTAGTTCATTGACTGATAATCGCTGAAACGTGCCGTCTTTATATACATCGAACTTTCTAGCGTTAGCGCTGGGGCTCCCGCAAGCTCTTCAATAAACGTGACTTTTCGCGTTATGTGCGTACTCTTAACAAAATAATCTGAAAACTACCTTCCCAAACATTGTGACGCAGTCTTCACCGGGCTTTGGCGACAGTTGGTTGAAAGCCGAATTCTTCAAACGTGAGACAAGAAACGCGGAAGTATTATTACCTGCCATTACACGCAGTGCTTAGATGGAAAATATTGATCTCGTATTCTGCCCACGCTCAAGTGTCTCGTAAAATTAAACGTGCCTTACGGAAAAAAATAACTCTTAGCCCTTAAAATTTGTTTTTTTTTCTTCGTTCCTATATTGTTACACTCAGTGTCTTTGTTCTTTATATAAGGCGGGTGCTTTGTTATGGGGCAATTAGCACTTCAACTTGTGCATCGGCGCAGCCGATGGCTCTAATATAATCTTCCCGTATACCTTCTGGTTAACCTCCCTGCCTTTCTTTTTTCTCGTTTCTCTCTCTCTCCCGTATACCGACATCTGTCAGACACCGACAACCGTATAGATTTTTCTTTATATACGCTAGACGGAACTCTGGCGCTACTGTCTGTGGGAGCTGCAATGCATGGCGCTTCAGCGAGCAAAATGATGATGGATAGCTGATGGATTCGCCCAAGTTCTGTATCTTATGGTTAGTTTGGCTTCGCATGGCTCGAAGATTCTTTGTCACGAAGGAACAATTGGCAAATGTTCGACAATTACACTTCCCCACTTTCACCTTTTAGAATCACCAATTCTAATCGGGTCGCGAAGTTCAGAACAGTTTGTTCTTTTTATTTGAAACAAAATCAAAAAACAGCAATAAGCTATCCACAAGTGCGTTCGCCGTCCGCAAGCACGAAGACTATAGGCAAATCCAATGTACTACCCATGATTTCGATAGTCGCTGAACGATCACAGCGCCAGAGTCCCGTCTAGGTAATTTTGGTAAACTCTACACCGACAATGACAACAACGACAATATCACCGACGACGACTTCTACAACAGCAACAACGCAGTAAAATGCCTTTCGAATAAGAGTTTTCAAGATACGCGTAATAACGTGCTTGTATTCTCCGTATTCATTGCATACCAAATAATGAAATAGTACGAAGTTGCCGAAATGTAAACACTTTCGTATTGAACGACAGACATTTACTTTGCCCAAAAGTATAATAGGTTATAATAAGTAATAAAAGTATAATAAGTAAGACTACACTTCAGCTCCACCTTGAAGGTGTATGGTTTTAGGGGCGAAACCTTTTAGGATATGGGTCATGTCCTTCGTAGTAATATGTAGTAGTGGTAGCCAATTCTAATTAGTTTTAGGAATTGCTAAGTAAATGGCGTTGTGTCTATATGTCCTTGGAAATAATATATCTAGATGGCGTTAGTGGTTTTCCTATAGTAGACAATTTCGTATATATATAGTTGACAGATGGACACGCAGACGAACGGACAAACGTTTCGCCCCACTCATCATCGTTCATTTGGTGGATATGCTGTGATTTTTAACTGGTGGAGTTTTGTTTCTCTGTTTGATATGCCCATGTACCAGTGTAGCTTTGTATACGTTAAACGAAGGTCTAAAAATTATAAGCTCCAGAGATTCTCATGCATCTTTCGCACAGCTTTCAACATTGTGGTATACGTCTAAAACGGGATATTTAGTGTACGTCCACAAGTATAAAAGTATACGTAAACAACATAAGCGGGTCTCTTAACAGACAGCATTTCGCTTATTTGTTCCTCCCATTAGGCCATGAAACATGATACAGCGCACACAGCACGTATTGCCGACAACATCGCGACGTTACGAAAGCGAAAGCATTATATAAAGCGCCTGTTTTCAAGGGGATTGCGGATGCCTTCTCGAGCATATCGTGGATCACACAACTGATGACAGACTCACGTAACCTTTTGACTCGTGTCTTCTAAGACACAACTGCATGCAGCGCTTCAAGACGAACTAACGTAGTTGGCAAAATACCCACGTCAACAGATATACATGGGAGCCTTTCATTCGTTGTCATTTTATTTGGGTTAGAAACATGGAGACTAACATAAACACATTGCAATTAACACAAAAAGTAAGCATGACGACATCCGCCAGCAAGCCTGCCTAAATTACCGCTAAAAAAAGAAAAAAAATAGGAAAATCCTCAGCCGAGATCATCACCCACGCAGCTGCTCGCGAACAATTGTGGAACACAATAAAGAAGCCTTGTCGTAATACAATGCGTGCGCCCTAATGCATAGCGCAACGCAGAGCGGTCTCTATATCCGGGTAGATGATTGAGTTCCACGCCTTCCACAGAAGGCAACCTCGGCGAATGCTGGCGCACAGCGAAATCCTATTTTTAGCGTGGGCTCGCTTCAGGAGAAGTCTGGCTCCAGTTCGTTAACACTGCTTCTTCAGAATTCTGCGGACGGAAAAAAATTGCCCCTGTGTCTGCGTGTTTTAGAGCAAATGTCGTCGAATGATGATAATCTTCCGCCTGGAGAAGGTTAATAAAGCATTTATCTGATGTTCTGCGTGGGAAAATTCGTGAATGGGATTCTCGGGGCGCTGCTGCGTTAAAGTGTTTAGGCGCGCAGCGGGTAGACCTATGCATCGCCTTAGCAAAGCGCACGAAACCAGCCTTTTCGGGCATAGCGTTACATTGTAACCTTGATTTAATAAACGCTACGTTTCTTGGAAATACTTGTGTATGACTTTCATAGTATAAATAGACACGCCACAGTGTATCGACAAGTTGATGTTGTGCCTCAGATATGCACAACATTTTTGAAATCAAAAGTACGCACCAGTGTAAACGCAAAAACTACAGCAATATTTGTGGGTGCTGCAGATTTCGTTGGATTTCGGAATTAAAGCTAAACAGAATAAAATTCAAAGAGAAAAGCCACTTATGGTGACACACAGATAGACAGACGGACGGACTGACGGACGGACAAACGGATGGACTGACAGGTAGACGGGCAGACGGACAGACGGACAGACGGACGGACGCATAGACAGTCGAACAGATGGCCTGACGGATGGACCAATAGTTTTGCGCCGAAGTATCGAAAGAAAGACTATCGTCTTTAATACTGTAGAGTTGAAGATTGATCCATGGTGTCACCTTGATAAGTCGGTACATGTACCGTGTTTCATAAAGCGCACGATGCCAAGTCTACTTTCACCAGTAGGTTTTTAGGAAATTGAAACACGAACTACACTAATGCATATTCGCGAAAAAGATGAAAACAACGTTTAGAAATGAGGGAACATTTAAGCCACATGCTAATGGCGATGGTTGCTTACTCTGACTGACAGAGAAATCGTAAGAAACAGTCGACGTTTTAAAGAATCATCCTCTCGTGAAAAAACTCGGTTCAATAAAGTTAGCCGGAGAATGCGCGTGGGTCATAGCGTGAAACTCATCATAGCATGCTCAAACAAGAGGCCAGCGCAAATTTTTAATCTAGCCTGATCAATTTATCTGCAAGTATAGCTTAGCAGCGATGAGGTGGTCAGTGAATATATGTTCAGATTACCAGAAGGCACAGTAGAAATAAAGTGTTTTGTAGGCATTACAGAGCACGCCTAAAAAAGAAACCGGACTGTATTGTCTTCCCTATGTTTATAAACGAAGCCCAGGGATCCTATAGATGACACGATATCGTTTCATTAAGTCAGTTATTAACTAGAAAACATCACTCTTCATATTGAAATAAAGCAGACCACTCAGATTGGACATTAAACACAGGGCTTCGTAACATTAGACGAAAAAATAAGCAAATGGTGGAAATACACGAACATCTTGCCACAGCGCGACGAGATAGAGATATAAAGCTATGTGTATTCTCAGTACTGGTTATATTTTGTTGTTCTCCGAGTCTAATGTATAAAGTTGCTCAAGTCTAACGGTGGGATTACACCTGAAAACCATTGTTCTCGAGGTGGTATTTCTAATGGCGAGCTGGATTCGATCGGTCTTTTTAGCACATTTATCTTGAATGGTAGCAGCAAGGCAGGTGCAAGTCCATTCATTACACTAGCGTATTTCCGTCCATGAGATTCATCCAGTGGCCTTCCGTAGAGATTGTATTAGTATAATGATATACAGCGGGATACGTAAGCTGGAGAAATAATGTTAAGCAACCAAACGGGGCTCACGAGCTACACAAGGAGACTGCAGTCTGCATGCGTCTTGGGTAACAGGCAATGTTTGGTGTGCAGCAGCGTCGCAAATACCAGTTGTCGGAGCACGAGAACGTTCACCTCTGTTTATGAACCTCAGGTACCACAGTAATCCTGGCGTACAATGCACGATGACTTGCGCAAAGCGGTTTTAGGTAACGCCTACTAAAGTCCGTAATCGCAGAACAATAAAACATGATCGTAGCTGCCATGAAATAAAAGAATTACCATATTTCTACTGAGCCTTTCATTCTTTCTCGAAGTATCTCAAACTCGCAGCTTACCTATTTTAGAATGCATAAGCGGAAGACGACAGGAATTGGCACAAAGAACTTGACAAGACAGACGCTCAACTTACAGGCTTAGGAAACATGCATCGTCATTGAAGGCTCTCGCAGATTGCGCGCACATGTCTTTGCACTGCAATGACTGTGGCGCAATACGCACTTTGCGAGCACTATTATTGTGAGAGACACCGTAGCGGGAGGGCTCCTGATACCTGGTGTTCTTTAACGTGCATTGACTTCGCAGACCTCTGCCATTTCGCAACCACTGGAATGTGACCTCCACGGCCACAATTGAACTCGCATCTCTTGAGTCAGCAGCCAGGCACCGTGTTCACTCTTCCACAAGGGCGCACGACCGCGAGGCTTCACGTGTACAGAAGCGCTGGAGATGTGTCGCATTATGATTTTTTTTTCAGAAACTATTTTCGGTCATCGCCAGCAATTGCACACGCAGTATACATCTGAAGCTACTTACGATTACAAACTTGCTAGATTTACCTGTAGCAAACCAGACACTTGCTTTCTGGTTCACCTCCATGCTTTTCTTCATACCATATATATATATATATATATATATATATATATATATATATATATATATATATATATATATATATATATATATATATATATATATATATATATATATATATATATATATATATATATATATATATCTTACCCACGTTGGAAACGGCGTCTTGAGTGAAAAAAGAAAAAAGGGAGACTATAAGCACCACGTATAGTTGCTTGTATACGGAGTAGGCGGTGGTCCGAAAAAGTCCTGATAAAAATTTTAAAATGTGAATTTCTGGAACATGCTGGAATGCAATATGTGTCAGCAAAATAAAAGAAGGGAACTTTTAGGACTCACTTATTTCTTTTACACAATGTTAATGGCACAATCGGGTCTGCTGACTCTCACTAATGTGGGTCGCAAGTAGGGAAATCAATACGTTGAACTGCCTTAGCATTGTTGTGTGCGGCAAGTCGCCGGATCTCATTACTTACACTCCGTAGCGCAAGCCGTAGAGAACGTCCCACTCCATCTCCCAGCCTAGCTGTGTGTGGAAAGAGTTTTTCGGACCACCACCTACTCTATGTCAGCAACTTCGTGGTGCTTTTAGTCTCTTTTTTTTTCATTCATGACGGCGTTGCCAAAACAAGTAAATCTAGCTTGGTTCAATTCATTGGTAGGTTCAGAAGTATGTTTTAAGAGTGTCATCATATGAAACAGCTTACGTTCGCTGCGATGAAACCTCAAGTACATTGCAAATCAAATCACAAACTAGCCAGGAAGGTTAGGCAAGCGGGACAGACAACAGCACTCAAACACGTGCATCAGTGTTCTCGCAGTATAGCATTGAGTGATGAAGGAACGGGCTCTCTGAATAGTTAAATGGCGGCACATGTGAGTTCAGGTAGTAACATATCAATTCAGATAGCAATCTTCCTGTTAGATACGTCTTCATGGCGCTAAGGTAGCTTGGCATGGGCGACTCTGTGCTATCGTGTGAAAAATATTGTCAATAAACTGCATGTAGGTAGAGCGTATGTCCTGTCAAGTGATTTCTCCCTATTCTTGGCATTTTGCACTCACACATTCTACAATATGTTGCACCAACTGGCCCGACATATCACCGCATGAAGCTAGCTCTCTATCAGCTATAATATGTAGTTTTCACGTCATTCCCGACCAATATCATGGTAAAGCAGCACAACAAGACGAAGACATGAGACGAAGAACTGCGCAGGACTTGCACTGAGCTAACCAGGACAAAAAATATAAAACAGCTCTTTACACAAGACACAAAAATTAGACACACACACGGCACTGTCTGGTCTATTACGAAGAAAGGAATATATAAATACATGTATTTCGAATACACGCAGATGGTCACATTACATGTAATTGCCACATTTTTTTAGCAGAATCAATTCGTAATTATGGTAAGAAATAGACTGGCTGAAAATGCAGATGTCATGGTTGTTCTTCTTGTGAAAAACTTCCATGATATCTCGTAATCTTTGATCAAGGGGCCAGAAGAAGACATGCACACTATATGAACCAATAGTTTACGACCACAACAGCGAATACGAGATGAAAATGAGAAGCAGACGTGCGTTTTCATATGTTGCTCTTCTGGCGTAGTCGGCGTTAAAGTCGCGCACCACTGTGTCCACTATATCTTTCGAAACATAGCGGGATGCCATAAACTACTCAATATACACATGATACAAAACGAGCGCGATGATTGACGAGCCACATATTCCTCCGCAACTGGTCATTTTCATTCCTCTCTCTCAAGGCTCCTGTTTCTCCCAACTTAACGCGAGCAGAAAAAAATACATTCACGTCATAGCTTTTTGTCTTCTTGAGCCTAGGTGCGAGTACAATCACATATGTGATCGCGGCAACGTTCTTCCTTATCATGGTCGCCTCAGTGTGCTGCTCGCGATGTTGTATTAGCCTTGCACCGCTAGTACAAGCTACAAACAACTTTGCGTTTCGTACTGCGCAAGTGCGAGATATGGCGATCGGGCAACGGCGGTAAGCCACGTTGATAATAGGTGGGTTTTTACATACAAACAACGATAATGTTGTAATAGACGCCGTAGTGAAAGGCATAGGAAATCTGGTGTTTTTAGCGCTCGATAACATTGCACAGTACACGGGCATTCAACATATAGCCACCATCGAAATGCGACTGCCGGAGCCGAGATTGAACCCACGATGTTTGGGTCAGTACCCGAGGGCCGTTGATTGATTGATCGATATGTGGGGTTTAACGACCCAAACCCACCATATGATTATGAGAGACGCCGTAGTGGAGGGCTCCAGAAATTTCGACCACCTGGGGTTCTTTAACGTGCACCCAAATCTGAGTACACGGGCCGACATTTCCGCCTCCATCGGAAACGCAGCCGCCGGAGCCGGGATTTGAACCCGTGACCTGCGGGTCAGCAGCCGAGTACCTTAGCCACTAGACCACCGCGGCGGGGCTACTCGAGTGCCGTAACCAATGTTCTGTTGAAGCAGACGACCTAGGCTTGACGTATAGAGAAGTTCTAGAAGGAGTGTTGCCCTTTACCTTTTTCTCCAAAAACAAATTTCTCGAACATCTTCAGCAATTTTTCATAAGGGCACTTTTTCAGAAACTGGGCGCTTCTAAAACACGCGCACAGTGCTCGTGAAGCTACTAAAAATTTCAAGCAAGCAAGATATACTTGTGCTGGCGAGGGCGTTTTGATTGACGAAAAAAAGCACGAAAAGAACAATGGAGTAGCTGATAAGAGACAGGTGGTGGTCCAGAAAAGTTGTGCTAGAAAATTGGAAAACGTGATCGCCTGTACATGCTGGAACATTGCTGATATGTCGTATGCGTGAGAAGAATGAAAGAACGACGTTTTTAGGACCCATTTCTATTGTTCGATACAACTTTAATGACGTAATCTTATCTGCTCGTTTTCAATAATATGAAGATCTAGTGAGGAAAGAAATACGTACAACTTCTGAACATCATTATGTTCAGTGAATCGCCAGCTCTCATTACTTACATGCAGTCTATGTAAGCCTCCCCGCCCTTATGGCTGTATGAAAGATTATTAAGTTGTGTATTATAAACTACGAGATAGCCAAATAGAGATTCGGAAACAATTCTGCACACTGCAAGGTAGGTTCTCTCAAAGAAGTTCACTAAGATGGTCCTTTTGCGAATCACTAGGCAAACTTGCTTTGGGAGCTGCTTCAGTTAAGAGCTCTGAAGCGTGTATGTGCAATTATTTGCCCTGCTTGTTGTTTTATAGTCACAACTTGACCGGTGAAATTCAGGATGATTTGGAGGGCGGAGGCATTTTGGCGTCATGAACTATTCTTGACATCGCATTCGTAAGGTATATCTTGAAGCCTGTTTCTCAATTACAGTTACCGTTAATTCAATTTATAGAAAAAGTCTTTTGGACAATCCCATGTATTCTACAATATAAAAGCGCATAAAAAATGCGAAGATGCTATTCAGAAGATGTCTTGTGACAAGAAAAACTAAGAAGTGCTTTTGAATTACCAGATTGGTTAAGCTTTTTGAAACACAGAGAACCCGGCATGAGTTGGCTGATACGAGTTTGAACGAGATTTTGAAAATTCGTGCAATGATACTACCGGGCTTTTTTGCTGATTCATTACGGGGCAAATCAGAAGCTGGTTTCAGTTTCGTTTCATTACAGGAGGCGCACCAAATCTTATTTTCTCGGGAGTTGACCGACTTTGTGCTCACTCATTTTTTGCGGGCTCTGAAAGCCGTGGGAAAGCTGGCAGGAGGCTGCTGAGGGGAAGTTCAATAAATATTAAAACAAAACCAAACAAAGAAACCTCCTACACGCTTCGACGTAAAGACTTCGCAACGTCGACTGTTGCTGGCGCGTCTTCGCTAATCTGAGAGTTCACAATTGCCTGCCAGCCTGAACCAGTTAATTAGCTGTCCAAACTGTCACAACAAAGATTTGAACTCAGTTTGCGGTATCATGCCACTCCAGTTTTTTTCTTGTTTTCGCAGAGGAACACACGACAAGAATATACGGCTTCCGTACTTTAAAACTTTTCAAGACATACGAAAAAACTTATTCTATCTTCCCTGCTGGATAAATATTACATGGTCCTTATTCGGGCGACTTATGTATAATGTGGTAGTAATTGGAACGCTTACATGGTTTTGGTTCCCTGGTCTTCTCACGACACCTTTCTTTCAGACGCTTTTTTTGATGGTGTGATTGAAGTTAATATGCTCGCGAATATATCTTTTAATATATACAACACTTGTATATTTTTCCTTTGTGCTAAATAGAGTGTACTTCAATGAAAATGATTCACTCCGCACCAAGCGTTCCTTGCTCATAAACTGTAATCTGAAGAAAAATAATGCAGCACTTTTTGTTTTATTTCTTTGCAAAAATAAGTGAGAAATTGTAACTTTGCCAACAAGACACTTATATAACTCTCGTGATTGTACGCCCCTTTTCGGGAACAAAAAAAATGAAACGCATCTTTTGTATGGGAATCCGTAATCAGGCACTGGCAAAATATATCTTACTTTCTTTCGGGTCAGTTTTGTTCACCGTCCTTTTTTTACTCTTATTGGTTTTTAACCTCCTCGTGAAGTGGTGGCCTTAAACTCGGCTACTGATAAAGACAGGCGAAAAGAGAAAGTAAAGAAGAGAGAAGGTAAAGAAAAGCAGAAGGCTAGAAAGTTACCCGGAAGAGTGTGTGGTTGGCTAAGCTACGCGGTTAGTATGAAATATGCGATAAGAAAGTTAAAAGGGGGGAGGTAAAAAGGAAATATGAAAAAATATTGCTGTAATTTTGTTTTTGCGTAAAGCGCGATATGATTGCAAGGCACTCGGAAGTCGAGAGCTCCAGAAATTTCGGTCACCCGAGCTTATTTGACGTGCGCCAAAGTCTAACCAAATGGGCGTGTAGCATTTACATCGGTCTCAATTGAAAATACAGTCACTGTGGTACAGATAGAAACTAGGAAGCGTGGAAACTTGCGTATTTTGGTAGGACATAACTGAAAGTCAGCGCACTGTTCGGTCCTTGTTTATTGCTTCCGTAGTTAGCTGACTATTTCTAGGTTGCGCTGTTCGTATATTCAGATAGAACCCACGACCTACGAGTCAGCAGCAGGTTAGGTGGAAAGTTGTGGAGAATTTGTTCAAGCATTTGGGACAGAACCACCTAGTCGAGGGCTGCTTTCACAGGCGATTCGTTCCGGATACCACGACTGTGCCTCCCTGCCCTGTGCGCCTACAAGAGATGAGGGCAAGGATTAAGGAGAATCTGCGCGAATGGTGGATGATTTTAGAGTGGTCAAAACGGGCTGAAGAAGGATAATTTATGTAGCTCCCAATTGGGGACAAAAGGAACATGTGGTGAAGCTAGGAAACAAAAGCAGGACAAAGGTTCTCTTCAATTTCTCTATTTGAGAGAACATGAGCTAGTGCCCATAATTGGGGAGGGAGGTTAGGTATGGAAAATGGCAAGTAGGAACAGTAAACTCCACGGAGTGCATGTTGAGCGAGGCGAAGCGTCTGCCAGTGCATCTGTGCTTCTGTCCGTCCGTTCGTTCTTCTTTCTGTGTGTCCGTCCATGCGTCCATCAGTGCATGCGTTCAAACGTCCGCCCGTGCGTGCGTCTCTCTGTCTGTCCGTCCATCCGCACGTCCATTCGTCAATCTAGTGAATACTCAAGGCACCGCTATCTCTCATCTTTTCGTCATATATTCATAATATACAAGCAACGCCATCCAGCGGACATTCCAAAGACTAAGGAGAGGTGGCTACCTCTACTACAGCTGCTGCTACTACTACTACTACTACTGCTACTACTACTACTATTACTACTCATAATAATAATGATACAACAACTACTACTAGTAGTAGTAATAGTAGTAGTATACAGTAGCAGTAGTACTTACATCGGGGACTTAAGGCCTATGGCTTAAGGAGCTTAGCCCCTAAAAAAATAACAGCATATCCACGGAGTGCATGATGATGAGTGTGGCGAAGCCTCCATCCATTTGTTCATTCTTGTTCCCGTCCATCCGTGCGTTCGTCTATATGACCGTCCGTACGTCCATTCGTCCACTCGTATGTCCACCCGTCCATCCGCGCGTCCATCCATTCAATCATCCATCCATACATACATGCGCCCGTCCGTGCATCTCTCTCCGCCCGTACATCCATCTGCCCATCTAGTGAACACTCCAAGTACCGCCTTCTC
Source organism: Rhipicephalus microplus (assembly GCF_043290135.1). Taxonomy (NCBI): domain Eukaryota; kingdom Metazoa; phylum Arthropoda; class Arachnida; order Ixodida; family Ixodidae; genus Rhipicephalus; species Rhipicephalus microplus. The sequence continues at coordinate 531,847 of NW_027464676.1, forward strand.
GCATCTTTTCATCGTATATTCAGCGTATAGGAACGCTGAGTGCTTGCGACACACGCGACTGCATAGGCCGGACACGTCTCGACGACCTCGGTCTCCTTCCAGGCTCTCTCGACTTGAGACAACGGTGCTGTGCGGACTGTGGCTTGGTTTCGCTTTCACCAAAGTTTTCGCCTTCCGAATCGGCATGGAAGACAGTGCTGCTTGTGATCGTTGCGGCAGTGATAAAACGATAGAGCACGTTCTCTGTCACTGCCCTCGTTACAGCGTGAAATGACGGCAGCTAGCTGCTGCGTTAGCTTGCCTTGACGACATACCCTTGTCAGAACAGTCAGTGCTTGAAAGGCGACATAATCTGTCTTCGCACAGAAAATCAGTGAATGCCTTATTGAACTTTCTGCGTAGTAGTGGCCTATTGAATAGGCTATAGCACCCCAGCTCACTTCTTTTTCTCATTTCACGTGTCTATTTTACTCTTCGCTTTATTTCCCATCTTTCTTGCCTGTTCTCTCTTCTCTTAGTGGACGGTAGCAAACTAGATGCTCCAATTTCTGGTTAACCTCTCTGTCTTTCCTTCATTTTATTCCATCTTTCTCTCTCTCTTCAGCGTATAGAAGTACCTCCATCCAGTGGACATTCCGAAGACTAAACGAGAGGTGGCACTCGCATACTTACTTACGGCCTGCTCTTCGTGCCTACTTCCAACCTTTCACTGCCTCTAGTTCATGGCTATAATCCGCCAAATGCTAATTCACTATATTCTTGGCACTGCGGCCCAACCGTCACTGAACCTTGCTAACACCAAGGAGGTTTCGCACAGCGAGTTTAACGTGGCAACGCTTTCAGGTCAGATAGCGTACAAAGTGCGTCCTTCTGATATTAATGTTCTTTAGAAAGCATCAAATTCAGGGCAAATTTTATTGGAGATTGAGTCATACTTGCTCTGTAGGTTATTTATACAGAATCAACTATCTTTTTATTTTTGATTAACGTGTGCGAGTTTCCTCCTGAATTGCAAAAAAAAGTGCGCGCGTGCTGCTTCTCTAGCCCGGTCGTGAAGGTGGCTACCTACTACTACTACGACGACTACATGCATCACGAACGCATGACCCACAAAATAGGGAGCTTCGCCCCAAAAATATGTAGTGAGTCGCATAATAGTAAGTCGCATAATAGTAAGTCGCATAATAGTAAGTCGCGATCCGAGCAACTGAAGTATTGCGCTGCTAAGCAACTGCATAACGGCCCGATTGCTGGCATAAAGGAAAAAAGCCGCTGAAAAGGTGCATTGGCAATCTGAAAGAAAGCAAGACACAACGAAAGAAGTATGGAAAGAAATTAGCGAAAGAAGAAATGAAAAAAAGAAAAGAGAGCGAGATAAGAAAGGAAAGAAGAAAGCGATTAGGAAGGGAAACGAAAGAAGATATGAAAGTAGCATGTCACCAACGCACACAAAATTTGGCTTAGCCTCCCTTTTGCCGACAAGGCCAGGACTACATTTATTTCTACTGTGCAAGCAGCAGGCATTTGACAATGAATGCTCATCGTTTCTAACAAAAGAATATTTGTAGCTAAATTATGACGAGCGTGTCACTGACAAAATTTTCGGGGGCCGATAGTTTTCGATATGAAAGCAGCCACGCAGGCATATATCTCTATTGCAGAATCACATACCAAGCACCAAAAAAGTGGTTGAAAGCACAGAAGATTGAGAGCGGTTGTCATGTTTATGGTGATGGTGAGAGACAGCTTCCCATTCTCTCATATTTTCATTTTTAAGTCATGCGCAAATAACGTTATTTCACACGATATAATTTCTACTTGTTAGAAATTTCTTATTTACCTTGTATGCACAGCCATGAAGACTCTACGTGCGTTGTTGAAGTTGAGGCTTTGCCGACTACCCCAGCCTTCTCGCGTCCAAGCAGGCTGGCGCAAACTCTGCAGTCATTGCCGTCGGAGGGAACCGGACAGAAGAGCCGATGACAAGTACGAGAGGTATATATATTTACATTTTTGTAGAAAGATGATTGTAAAGAGGAAAGCTTCTCGGACATTCGTCTGCAGCTTTTACTCTTTTCGCAGTCACTAGACGCCAGGCCCAGAGAAACAGGAGACGACGTTTTCATCCAATCAGTTCGCACTTTTCAGAGTCATTTTGCCGACACAGTCTTCAAAAAATACACACACACACACCTCCTAAAACACGTATTGTTCCTGCAAAACTTTCGCTTTCGGTGAATCATGCCGCCAGCAAACGGGATGTGATGAGCCCGTCGTGTCGCCGCTCAGGTGACACGACGGGCTCATCACATCCCGACGGGCTCACATCGCACCCACGTTGTCACACGGTGGTCTCAGGTCAGGTAACTCCAATGGTATGTGCTTGAACATCTGGCGTTGGCTTGAGCGTCGGTGGCCTATCAGTCGGGGACGCACAGCGTTCTCGTCTGAGGTCCGTCTTGAGCGGAAACTCGGCGTCATGGCCTTCCTGGGGCACATTGGCGCCACGTGTCACATTTCTGCGCAGGAGCCAGCGACAGTAGTGCTGTGTAGAGCACTTGCAACGCACTTCCCAGTACATGAAAAAGAGCTGGACGTGCTCGCGCTCTTACTAATCGCCACAAGGGGAGGAGGCTGCCTTTCTTCCACCCCAGCACCCGTTGTAAAGGGTGGTTCGCCGATCTCAACAGCGCCCAAGGACGGCCCGCACTTCACGGCAGTTTAGAGCTGTGAACGCAGACGGTCGTTGGCACTGCCACACCTTCCTGAAATGTAATGTCCTCAAAAGATGGCCTTACCTAACAGCGCGTCCATATTCTGTGCATACCAGGTCCTCTTGATTCTGATCTTCACATGAAAACTTCATTATTAACATCCCGAATTAAGCACACTTGTGTGATTCCACATAGATAGTTACATCAAATGTGACAGCTTCAAACTTTGCCACGCAAGAAACTAGTCTAATGTCAACAATGCAACTGTTTACCTATGAGGTTTTGTTGAATATTGGTGACAGTGACTGTTTAACGGCAGCAAAGCATTCGCGCATCGATGTAGAGATTGTGTGCGAAAAAGGTAGGTACCTGACCTACCTATTTGAAGGGATACTGAAGGCAACTAATAGGTCAACGTAGATTGTTGAAATAGCGGTGCAGAAACCTCGTAGTGTTACTTTTGTGCCAAAGAAAGGCCTATTTTGAAACAACATTACGTTCAAGTGGTCCGCATTGGGTTAGCGCACTTCATATTACCCACCTCAAGAAGAGGACCGACTGGACCGACTCACGTCAGCCTGTTACCCTGGACAGCGTTGCCCAGCTTTACTGCGCTAAAAGCGGCAAACAGAAAGCAGCGGCAGCCATAGCAGCAACAACAGCCATTTATCAATTTTCTACCATCGACTCTGAGATTGCAGACGTTTTTTTCTCATTCAACCGGGGTCCGCTAGATGGCACTATCCTGCCCACGGCAAGAAGCAGGAAATTGCCAAGGAAAGGATCTATGATAATACTCGGGGTAGTTCTCTACTGTTTGAGGCCAGGACGGGAGTACTGCGAACCAAGACATATCGGACCAAATACGAAGGGGTAGACACAGTATGCAGTGCGTGTGGAGAGGAAGAAGAAACTGCCGAACACTTGATAATGTTCCGTAAAGGGCTTCACTCTATAGTTAAGGATGATGGCGCAGAGTATTTCAAAGCACTGGGGTTTAGGGACCGGGAGGGCAAAATAGACGTTAAGCGGCTAGACTTAACTAGAAGGAGGTTATCTGAATGGTGGCTAAAATGAAAGCACGAGTGAAAGTTAAGCTCTTCACTGCAAAGCACGAATCCTCAAACTCAATTTTTAAGGAAAAAAATCAAGTTTTTGGTTCATTAAGTATTACGGCTTGGTGGCGCTAGCCACCGCCCGATCTAAAGTGTACAGCCATATCCATCCATCCATCCATCTATCTATCCAAGTTATCTTTTCACCCACTTTTATTTCTTCTCATTTACATTACAATTGGCCTAATAACTTCCCCTATACCCTCCTTGGCATTATTATATGTTAGATACCATTAATATTGTGTAAAAACACAAAAACGAGCCCTTGAGTATACACTTGTTTCCCTTATTCATTAACGAGGGTCTCGTACTGGCAGACTTGGTCCCTCTAGGTTGTATACGGGGGACTATTGGTCAGCAGCCAGGTAATAGGTTCACGTGCTACGTGACGCCAAACAGGCTCATAAAGAGTGTACCACACTCGCCGCCATGGCTACTAGTGGCGCTGACTGACACTCCCACGTTTAAATTGACATAGATACACAATAAAGTGGCTGGGGGGTAGCTGTCGTGGCAGCTCAGTGGTAGAGCATCGAACGCGTTATTCAAAAGTCGCAGGTTGGGATCCTGCCCACGACAAGTTATGTTTTCACCCGCTTTCATTTCTTCTCATTTACATTACAATTGGCCTAATACCTTCCCCTCTACATTCGTTGGCATTAATGTCTGTTATATCCCAATAATATTGTGAAAAAACACAAAAAACGAGCCCTTAAGTATACACTTGTTTCCGTTATATATATTTATATGCAATATGAAAACATAAAGAAGAAATCTAGAAAAAAAGCAAGAATGTCCCCGAGGGTGAACATGGTTAAGTGCGAATGCTCGGGGCGATGCTACGAGGGGTATTTATTGATTCGCACTATTACATTTATTAATCACACTATGGTGCCTTTATGGTGTAATGGTTCCTGGGAATCGCAATTTGATCACACGGGGGAGTTTACGTTAACTCACCGGCGAATGCCAATGGATTTTAACTGTACTCCCCCTCATAGCATGCGAGCCCCGGACAAGCAAAGTCCAGGGCTTGCACCCTCTCCTGCGCGGCACGTTCACTGGCTCGAGCGGCTTCCGGAACGTCCACTCGCCGTTGACGATTGCGAGCGGCGTCTTGACGCCGGCCTTCATCGCCCTTCTCCGCCTGACGCTTGCGTTGTCGTTCCGCTTCTTGGGCCGCGTTCGCGGCTCGATGCTGACGCCTCATCTCGGCCTCGCGAGTGCGCAGTTCACCATCCGCTGCACGCTTCGCCCGCTTGTCCTCGGCCTCGCAAGCGCGAAGTTCGGCATCCTCTGCGTGCTTCGCCCGCTTGTCCTCGGCCTCCCGAGCGCGCAGTTCGGCATCCGCTGCACGCTTCGCCTGCTTGCACTCGGCCTCGCGAGCACGCAGTTCGGCATCCGCTGCACGCTTCGCCCGCTTACGTTCGGTCTCACGTGCCCTTCGCAGCACCACCTTGTCTTCCAACGTCGGCGAAACCACCGCGGTACCGTCACCTCCAACGACGGGTGCAGTGCTGGCATTCGGTTGTACTGCATTCGTTGTTGATGGTAGCGTTGCCTCCGGGACATCCATCGCACGACCCGCTCTCGACGGGAGACTGAGAGAGAAGGCGGGCGCGCGAGAGAGAGGGGTGCGCGCGCAGCTGCAGTGAGCGAGGAGAGCGGAGGAGCGAGCGAAGGGGGATATCAGCGTCGCGTCCGTGGCTTATTCGGTAAAGCGTAGCGCTGCGGCCCGCCAAGTCCTCTTTTTTTCAAAGACAGAGAGAAGACTGCGGACGCCGCCGACGGTGGTGGATGGTTTGGGGTCGCTTATAAAGTGTATTCACACTTAAAAAGACTCCGTCGCACGGAATCAAACGTGGGACCTCCGCGTCGTTAATGCGAGGCGTTACCACTGAGCCACCGTGGGGTACCTCCATGGACTGGTATTTCAGCATACGAGTCTGAACGACGTATTATGGAAGCCAAACTCTGTCAGCTGGATTCACGGCCGCTTACAGAAAAAAAGATTTTGGGGCCTTGGCCGACGGTTTCCCATACGCGCAAAGCCACTGAAGCCCTCCTGCATACTACTTAAGGACCACCAGGCTTCACGACAGCTTGTGAAAAACTGTGTAACACCGTGCTGTGTAGTCTTTAGCTGACTATTCATCCTTCTCTTTCTTGCTCTTCTTCTTTTCTATCTCTTTCCTTTCTATTATTCTCCCTTTCCCCCACCCCAAGGGTAGGGTAGCCAACCGAGCCAAGCTTGGTCAACCTCCTTGCCTTTACTCTCTCTCTCTCTCCGTGCTCTTTCAAACGGCAAGCTATTCATATCAACCACTTACCGCTGTTAGCGGACGTCTTTGTTAGGAGGAGGGGGGGGACTTGTGTTTTCAGCATTATCAGCAACATAGCGCAGTGAGCACGTGGTGGCTCTCATCTCTCACGTGTACTTAAACCCGCGTAGGGAATTAGGGTGTGTACGCTCGATTACGCGCCCTTATTTTGCAGTGGGAGAATCGCACGTACCAAACTCGCAAAGTTCGTTGCAATCGTTGCACATCCTCCATTCGCGAAAAGGCTGCGCTTTTCAGACAGGGCGAAGTAACAACTGAGACGCTTACTCGCGTCCATCTGTAGCTGTGAGTACGTTTCGTGCGTCCTTTGTGCGTGAGAAACGCAGGGCACGTTTCGATATGCTTGCCATCCTGCACGTGACCTTCCAATTTGTTGCTATTGCGCTCATTGCTTCGCCTTTGTCGCAAAGCAGTGAGGCTTTTTTCCATGATCAAAACAGAAACGAACAGGCAGCACTTTATCGCGTTTCTTGATGCACGTAAGGTTTATTTAGTGCAGCTAAATCGATTACTACTGATTAATTGTAGGCTGCCCGTCTGATGTCATCAGAATGATTTTGAGAATGTCCTACGGCGGCGCATGTGTTCATGTGCATTTACCTGAATTTGTCGGTAATTTGGGCACTGTTGTTGATAATATGGGCATTTAAGATGTTGTCATACACTGAGCTTTCACTTTGACGAAACTGTTTTTTGACTTTAGAGTCCCTTCAAGTGATCAAACCGTCCAACAGCTCACAGACTTTTTCAATGCGAATGCATTTCTTTGTCGGGGCATGTAAGGCGTCTGTTGGTGTCCGCGCGCCGGCAGCTGTTATCTCTGCGCTCTCACTCTCTTTCCTATAGCAACATCTGCGGGCGCGCGCGCTTACCCTCGCCCCTATTAACCGGAGCAGGTGGTGGGAGTGGAGTAGCGGAGAATGTTTGAAGAGGAGGGGCGTGCTCTGGCACGTGAGGGCCAGAGTGCTCGGTGGAGCTGCCCTGATTGTGGAGAGAGTGTAGGAGAGGGCAGGATCAGTGCCACGCTTACAAAAACAAATCCTTGCTAGTCACAAAATTAGTGTATGGACATTATGACTTTGTGTTCGAGTCTTTGCCGCTTCATGTCACTCAATTTACATTCTATGCGGCAACGCTCGAGTAAAACAAATGCAAGACCCACCCAAAAAAGATATAATATGGTGCTTGAATACACTTGTGCAGTGTTGAGCCCCTGTTAGAATTCTTAGTGACAAACTTGAAAAAAATGTGAAATAGAGATGCAAGATTTGCTCCAAGTCGGTACTTAAGAAAAAACAGTTGCAGCAATAAGAAAAATTAACTAGGATTGGTATTACTATCAACTCGTAGAAATGAACTGCGGTTAAAACTCCTTTACCAGATATTTCATAGCAAATCCGGCATTGAAAAAGCACTTTCACAAGCCTCATCATGTCTCTTCGCGAGCTGGTCATTGTTTTAAGATTCTAAAGTACCGTACCAAATCTGATATGTGTGGTAATTCATTTTGTTGTGTGCTTAGAAAAAAGAATAAATAATTTACAGTTTTTGGTACTATACTATGGGAGAGCATAAGGCCGTATTATGAGCCTTACACATCATGAGGCCATCTCGACAAAAATTATGCCATGAACGAGTTCGTATTTCCCATCCAGGACAGTAGATTCACCGTACATCTAGCCTCGGTGATTAGGCAAAAGTGTTGTGCCCAAGGAGGTTTAAAAAATTTTTTAACCTCCTTAGTTTTGCCCAAGAAGGAATTAAAAAATGCTGGAGTGGAAATGATTGCACAGGAGTGAAACCGTGCCTGTGGCAATGTGGCAGCTGCGGCAGCAATCTTACTAAGGGCAAAATAAGGTATCACCGTTCAGTGATTATGAACGGAGCGTTTCCCTCGAACGCCCAACAAGTTTATTGTGGAAACTTTTTCGGGTCACATGGTGCTCAAAGTGCGTGTTATTGTTACTCATTTTCTTTCGTAAGCCTCTAATTCAAGGGAAAGTACTTTGGAGATTCAGTCATCTATACTCGTTTTCGTGTGTTATTTTGTCGGGAAAAACTATCCTTTAATATGAAACTAATGTAGCTATTACGCTAACATATCAGTGCCACTTGCCCCGCCACGGTGGTCTAGTGGCTAAGGTACTCGGCTGCTGACCCGCAGGTCACGGAATCGAATCCCGGCTGTGGTGGCTGCATTTCCGGTGAAAGCGGAAATGTTGTAGGGCCGTGTGCTCAGATTTAGGTGCACGGTAAAAAACCCCAGGTGGGCGAAATTTCCGGAGCCTTCCACTACGGCGTCTCTCATAATCATATGGTGGTTTTCGGAAGTTAAACCCCACAATTCAATAAATCAATTATCAGAGCCACTTGATCTTTAAGTGGGAACTACCAGAGAACATGTTTCAGCCATCTTGGCAGTGGCAAAAGCTGGCTTCACTTCGGCTGATGTGTTTGGAAAACGTGCTTAACGATTTAGAGTACTCAGTACTCTGCTGTGAAAGAGCTGAAAGCCATCCCTTGGGCGTCACCACCTTAATTTCTGTTGCAAACGCCATAGCGTGTGTTTAGAAAAAGTGAGTAACGATTTATAGTACTACAGGTACTCTACTATGGGAGAGCTTAAAGCCGTCCCGTACTGCGTCGTGCGCCTAAAACTGTGCTGGATCCGTCAGTCGAATCGCTTATCAAGGGAACGAGTCTGTTGTATAAATGACGTGTATTTCTCGTCATTATAACCCCCACTGCTGCAGCGCCTTCGGGCTAAGCGGGGTAATCATTGAATAAAAAAATAGAGGCACATGTCGGTCATAATTGTGACAGAACAGTATAAAACGCATACAAGCACAAACCATTTATGCTAGTCGACGACTCCAATGTCGTATATGCACTCAAGGCGCGTTAACAGCCCAAACATTTTTTTTCTGCCATAAGTGAAAATGAACGTGAACGCTCTTTCGCCCACTGTCGGCAACGTCGATGCAGACAAGCTACGAAGATGAAGCTTTACGGTAACGCTGACTAGTAGCTACTCTGAACTATGACCTGGAGATTCTTCACCCACTTGTCATAGTTTACTTCGGTGAGATACGTGAATTTTTAGATGCGGAGCATCTAATACTCGAGGCTTGTAGTGCGGCGCCGTCCGCAAGCTTCCTCCTCCTTCTTCCACCATCTGTGCATCCCTTCCTCCTCTACACACCGCGCGCGCTTCACTCCTCCACCATCTGTGCAGCCTTCCTCCTCTACACACCGCGTGCGCTTCTCCTCTTCACGAACATTCGCTAGCTGTATAATGTAGCGCGCATGCGCCGTCACGCTTCGAGAACATCGGCAGCTGACGCGCGCGCATGCGCCGTCGCGCTTCGAGAACATCGGCAGCTGACGCGCGCGCATGCGCCGTTGCGCTTCTCCCCCTTCTCGAACATTCGACAGCTGACAGTGCATGCGCCGTCGCGCTGTATATATACTCAAGGTCGGTGCTCGCTCGCTCAGTTGCCGCTCGTTGGGTTGGTTGGTTTGTACGGCGCGTCGACGTCCAAGGTCGCGGAGAAATGAATTCCAACGAATCCACAAACACAATGATCGACGTCCCTTCGACCAGCGCCGCCCTTTCGCATACGTGTGTACGTGTTCACTCATTTAACACCCCCTCCTACAACCACGTTAACCAATTTAGCCATCGACCCAAGTAAGTCGCAATTTAACACCCCATTTCACAACCACGTTAACCAATTTAGCCATCGACCCAAGTAAGTCGCACTTTAACACCCCTTTAACCAATTATATGCTCCGCATCCTCCTCAGTGTTCCCCCGAGGGAAGCTGCGGGCAACTTTTTTGCTTGGAGGTTACATGCCAAAACCGCGATGTGATTTTGGGGCCCACTGTAGGAGAGGGCTGCGATGTTTTGGTCACCTGATGCTCTTTCAAGCGCGCCGAATTCTACCTACACGGGCCTCTATTATTTCCCTCTAATGAGTGAAAGCCGCCTTGGGGATTGAACCCGCGACCTGCGCTGCAGCAGCCGTGACCCGCAACCACTATACCACTGCGGTACATTGTGTTGGAACGTCTTATTACTCAACAAGCTATTCTGGACCACCCTCCACTTCCAGTTGATTATATATATATATATATATATATATATATATATATATATATATATATATATATATATATATATATATATATATATATATATATATATTGTCACGAGGTCGTGACGTGGACGAATGGAGCACACTGGGAGTCGAATGATAAATTGGTTATTTGGGCAAACCTGTGCCCAGTAAACAGAAAGTCGGACTACAGTAGCAGTCTTGGACAGATAGCGGCGAACGGGGCGTCGGCCGTCGATCAACGACTGACAAGCGGCGAAGTGCGTCGGCATTTATACTCTTGCCATCGAATCTTCCAGCGTTATCGCTGGCGGCGACGTATGTTCCGTATGTTCCGGAATAAGCTGTACAGTTCGCAGAGTGCGCGTGATCTTATCGAAATGATCTACTACAGTCCTGAAACTTCTCAAAAACTGCAGGTGTGGTTTGCGCTGAGAATTGTGCAGTGTACTGGGGCGATAACCAAACTTGAGAAATGGAACGTGGCGTTGCCCCCCTTTAAGAAAGGCATCGTCCTGATGCTTTAACTGAAGATGATTGATTGATATGTGGGGTTTAACGTCCCAAAACCACCATATGATTATGAGAGACGCCGTAGTGGAGGGCTCTGGAAATTTGGACTACCTGGGGTTCTTTAACGTGCACCGAAATTTGAGCACACGGGCCTACAAGATTTCCGCCTCTATCGGAAATGCAGCCACCGCAGCCGGGATACGAACCCGCGACCTGCGGGTCAGCAGCCGAGTACCTTAGCCACTAGACCACCACGGCGGGGCGCTTTAACTAAAGATTAAGGTACAACAATAATGCAAGAAACTACAATGAATAAATTACGATACAGCAATAACACAAAAACACTGTTTCAGTTTGTTAACGCACATGAAACGGCTTGAGGTGCGCGACATGAACGTCTTCCGGCCGTGATCGGCGTCGTTGAGAGTTCGTGATGCCGTCGGGGACAACCACGTAATCAAGTGGGCTGAGACGTCGAACCGTCCTGAATGGTCCGGAAAACCGTCGCAGAAGCTTTTCACTTAGTCCACGTCGGCGTATCGGCGTCCACACCCAAACACGTTCACCGGGCTGGTATTCCACGAGGCATCGTCGAAGATTGTAACGGCGGCTGTCGGTCGTCTGTTTATTCTTGATACGAAGACGCGCGAGTTGTCAGGCTTCTTCGGCGCGTTGAAGGTATTCGCTCACATTGAGGTTTTTTTTGTGTGTCGGTGACGTTGGGTAACATGGCATCGAGCGTTGTTGCCGGGTTCCTTCCATAAACCAATTTGTATGGAGATATCTGGGTCGTCTCGTGCACCACCGTGTTATATGCGAAGGTCACGTACGGAAGAATGGCGTCCTACGTCTTGTGTCCGACATCGACGTACATTGCCAGCATGTCGGCGATCGTCTTCTTTAGCCGCTTGGTCAGGCCGTTGGTCTGTGGGTGGTACGCTGTCGTCCGGTGGTGGTTTGTCTGGTTGTATACCAAGATTGCTTGAGTTAGGTCAGCAGTAAATGCCGTTCCTCTGTCGGTGATGAGGACCTCCGGGGCGCCGTGACGTAGGACGATATTTTCGACGAAGAACTTAGCTACCCCGGATGCACTGCCTTTGGGCAGGGCTTTTGTCTCGGCGTAGCGGGTGAGGTAGTCGGTAGCTACCACGACAATTTTGTTTCCGAAAGCCGACGTCGGGAACGGCCCCAGAAGGTCCATACCAAGGAGGAGGAGGAAGGGAAGGAATGATAGGCAGGGAGGTCAACCAGACGCACGTCCGGTTTGCTACCCTGCACTGGGGGAAGGGGTGAGGGGATTATAAGAGAAGAGAGAGAGAAATGAAGGGCGACGTGTGTGTAGATGTGACCTTGTCCATTGCACGCTTATAAGCGGTCGCGTAGTCCGGTCGTCTTTAGAAAACTTAGCAGTGCTCGCGTCGCTTTGCTGGCCTGCGACGCGTACAGCCATGAACCAAGGATCTTCTCTTCGGAGAAAGGTCTACTGTCTAGTGTCTCTAACGTTTCGCGTAGCAAGTTGCGTTCGCTCGAAAACGTTCACATAAACACAGTAGATGTTCTATTGTCTCATCAGTGTCACACGATTCACATCGGCAGCTATCCGTCATTCATATGTGAAAGGAGTACGCGTTTGTAAAAGCTACTCCTAACCACAGGCGGCACAGTAAAGTTGCATCCTGGCGGGAGAGATCCGATAGAGCTTGAAGCTTTCTCGATGGGTCCAATTTGTGTAGGCGGTGGTTCCTGACACTGGGGTCACTCAGCCAAGTTTCTGACATGGTGTTAGTGAATGAGTGAAGGACCCTTGCGGCGTCGGTTCTCGACAATGGAATTGGGGTTGTCTGGGCGTCCACGTGGGCGGATCGGGCAGCATTATCAACAAGGCCATTACCGACAATACCACAATGTCCCGGAAACCACTGGAACACCACGTCATGTCCTTTCGATAAAACTTCATGAATCACTTCTCTTATTTCATTCACTAGATGTTGATGCTCCCTTTGTCGTAAAAGTGATTGCAAGCTCTAAAGGGATGCCTTGGAGTCGCAGAACACAGCCCATTTTTGAGGTCAGGCTTCCGCGATATAAAGTATAGCAGCACGTAAGGCGGCAAGCTCCGCTGCTGTGGATGTTGTCTTATGCGACCGTTTGAGCTTTATAGTGACCTGATACGCCGGAATGACAACAGCACCTGTGGAGCTGTCAGCCGAGACCGATCCATCGGTGTAAATGTGGGCCCTCTGGCCGTATTTTTCGTTGAATAGCGACAATGTCACCTGTCGTAGGACCACTGTTGAATGACGGCTCTTGTTTGTTATTCCCGGAATAGTGAGGCACACCTGTGGTAGTTGTAGGCACCACGGAGGTGACGCTGGTCTTGTTGCTGGAGTGAAGCCGAAAGGAAGGCATTCTCTATGGGCAGAAATAACCTTTGAAAACATCGCTTGTGGTCTTTGAAGTGGCAACACTGCAACATGGTGACGAGGAACTCGGCAGAGGTGTCTTATGTGGGCTCTCAAAATGTCAGTGGTGATGTATGTTTGAATTGGATGCTCTCTTGCGATCATAATTACCCCGTAGGTTGAGGTGCATCGCGGCAATCCTAAGTACACGCGTAGTGCTTGTCCTTGCGTACTTTCGAAGGTGCGGATGTTCGTCTTGCACGTACGTGCCAGTAACGGCAAGCTGTAGCGTGAAAATCTCAGAAACAGTGCCCTGTATAGCTGCATCATTGACCTTATTGATGTGCCCCAAGAGGTTCCTCTAAGGAACCGCATTATATGGACGATGGAAGTTAGCCTTCTCTTCAGGTAATTGCAGTGGGCACTCCACGAAAGGTCCCTGTCAATAATCACACCCAGGAAGCGATGGTTCTTCTGGTATGGAATATTTTGCCCATTGATGGTAACGGCGTATTGTGTCATGGCTCTGCGAGTAAACGCAACCAATGCACATTTCTCCGTTGAGACGGAAAGACCTTGCTTGCGGAGATATTAGCATGTCAGGGGGGTAGCCTGCTGGAATCTTTCACGTACTTGTAGACGAGTTACAGCCGAAGTCCATAGACAAATATCGTCAGCATATATAGATATGAGGATAGTACTTGGCAAAATTTCACGAAGTCCTACCATCACGAGGTTAAATAAAGTGGGACTTAATACAGCGCCCTGAGGGACGCCACGGGAGGTGTAGTAATTGGTCGTAGGTCCATCTGAGGTTTGTACAAAAAAAGACCTTCTCGTCAAATATTCCTGGATCCATTGGAACATCCGACCACCGATTCCAACAGCTTCCAACGAGTCTAGGATGGCTTTATGTGTTACGTTATCATAAGCCCCTTTGACGTCGAGGAAGAGTGCCAGTGGTATGCGCTTGAGGCTCTTCTGTTGCTGGATAAATGTTGTGAGATCAGTCACGTTGTCAAGAGATGACCTACCTCGCCGAAAACCCGTCATGCAGTTTGGGTATACGTCGTAGCGCTTGAGGTACCATTCTAGGCGTGTAAGTATCATCCTTTCCATGACTTTTTCTACGCAACTTGCAAGGGCAACAGGGCGAAATGATGTCCAATCAAATGGTGACTTTCCTGCTTTGAGTAGTGGCACAAGTCGACTTCTCTTCCAATCCTTGGGAACAATGCCCGCCTGCCATGAGTGGTTGTAATAGCTTAACAACTGTCCCGTTGCCTCCTGTTGAAGTTTGGCTAGAGCGGCGTAGGTGGTGCCATCGGGTCCTGGTGAAGATGATCGTCGGGAAGCCGCCAAAGATGCGTCAAGTTCTTCTAGAGTGAAAAGATTATCCATTTCGGAGATGCGGGGTTCAGGGATAACACTCCTAATGGTGCCAGCGGACAAGGCGGACACACCAGCGATTCGCGTGCAAAACTCATTTGCCACTTCAAGTTGGCCTAAATGCAGGGCTAAAGCCATGAAACGATGTATTTGTTGGGGAGTTGAGCGCAGGCCACGAATAGTGCTCCAGATGCATGACAACGGCTTTCGGGGATCCTATGATTCGCAGAATGATTTCCTGCGTTCCTGTTCAAGTTTGTCTAAACGTCGTTGGACTTTTTTTTGTATGCGTCGTGCCAGCCTCAATACGCATATTGCCTTCGTCCGCCTGTATCTTCTTTCCGCCCTTCGGCGAAGCGCGCACAGTTTTTCCAGTTCAACGTCGAAATCTGAACGCTTGCCGGTGAACGGGAGGAGACAGGAAGTTTCCCTCATTGCCTTTTTGATGACATCCTCCAAGTTCTGGTCAGGGTCTTCACGGCATGTATTTTCCATGAGTCGCTGAAGTTTGGACTAATCAATTCTTCGTATTGTGGTCCTAGGAGAGGAGTTAGTAAAGCTTCTTATTCGCATATAGGTTAGAATGTGGTCACTCCCATGCGTTTCCATGTCTGAAAACCAGTGCACTTGCTACCGGAAGATTCTGGATACCAGAGTAGTAAAATCGAGGCAACTGCTGTACGTAAGGCCCAACATGTATGTAGAACTGCCATCATTTAAGAAACATGGGTCGTGCTTGGAGGCGAATGACACGAGCTTTCTTCCTTTAGCGATGATTGTCGAACTACCCCAGATTAAGTGATGCGCGTTGAAGTCCCCAGTTATAACCCACGTGTCCATAGTTGTTGTCAGTATGTCTTGTAGTCGGTCTTGTTCATACCGTCCAGATGGTGATATGTAGACACCAATGAGTGTTAATGACACTTTTTTTCTTTTTAACTCGTAAGTAGACAGATTGAGTGTCATCATGCGGTTGAACTGCGTGATGCACATGTGTGAAATCTGTGCGAAGGTAAACAACCACCTTGCTGCGTTCCTCGCACGTTGAAGAAACGAAAGATTCATACCCTGATAGTTTAGAAGCTTGTTGCACGTTTGGTTCACATATAACTATTACAGGAATACGATTCATGAATATATACTTACGAAATGAAGAGATGCGGGATCTCAGGCCTCTCGCGTTCCACTACAGTATCGGCGCTTGTCGGACCTCGTTGCGGAAGGACAAAATTGGTCGAGCCATGGTTGCTACTGGAGACTTGCAAATACTAGTCTTAGAGCATCCAGTACTTGTAGTGCACTCTGAGCGAGTGGAGACTTCAGGCTGCTGCACAGATTTCGCATGGCATCCAGCAGTGTTCGGAACATTCTGATGACTTCTGTGTCCTCCTCAGGCAGCTTGTCAGCGGCTGGCTGGAGTGATGGGACTGTCGATGTGCGCTTGGGATTTGCAGGTGGCTGTGGTTTCGGCAATGAAGGCCAAACTGATTCATCTGCAACAGTGCTGCTCGTTGGTTTCTTGACCGCGCTGGCCGCCTTCGGTCTGGGAGGCAAGGGCGGTGGAAGAGAAGGGTGGTGGAGTGGCGCTTTCGATGCAGCGTCTGCGGCATTCTTTGATGAACTGCGGCGACGATGACGCCTCTTTCGGACGGTCCCGGCAGCCTCTCGATGCGACGAGTTGTCTATGACCATCTAATTCAATACCGCTATTTCTCTTTGGATTTTGGGGCATTCTTTTAGCGAAGCTGCATGTGACCCATGACAATTCGAGCATTTGAGGGTAGTTGCTTCGCAGTCATCCGCAGAATGGGCTTCCGCGCAACGAGGACACACCGTCCTATTTTCGCATACGCTTCCGACGTGGCCCATCTTCATGCACTTATAACACTGTAAGGGCTTCGGTACGAAAGGTCGCACAGAATGCCGAAAATAGCCCACCTTTACGTGTGAAGGAAGAGAGTCGCCCTTGAACATGATCTTCAAGCAGCGTGAGTTTCCCAAACAGACAACTTTTGCGATGACGCTGGCTTCATTTGCCAGTTTGACCAGAACATCGAAGTCGGAGCGGGGAATGGCAGTATCCACATCGTAGATGACTCCAGTGACGACGTTAGAGCTCACAGGAATGTAGGAGCGAACTTTCATTCCCCCCAGCTCGTTGACGTTGCGCAGTATATTAAGTAGTGCAGCATGCAAAACGTCGATGGCCAATATTTTCTTACGCGTGTTCGCTCTGATGTCTGTGATCTAGTTTGGCACGAGTCCTTCCAGCATCACCGAAACAGATTGCCTGTTGAGGCGCTTCATGTTACCGTCCGGTACCTCAGGGACAAAAGGGATAGTGTTTGTCACGGGTCTCCTTGGCACTTTGTCGTTCAACGTTCTCGATGACGAAGATGTTCTGACGTTCCGCCTCTTCGCTTTACGGCTAAGCACCAGCTTAAGATCGTCGTCGTCGGAAGGCTCTTCGCAGCTCATTGGGTAAACAAGAGCGCCCTCGCTGTCGTAGTCGCTGTAGAGTCCCGTAGGCTTCCTGGATGCGGCCACCGCCGACGCCGCCGTAACTGGCGGACGTCCGTAGGGGTCCACGTCCATCACCGACGGGCACAGATGTGATATTCGCGAAGTTCGCTTATAATTAGGTGAAAAAAAAAGAGCACCTACTGAAACAGCGATCTGCTAAGCAATCACTTCGTCGTCGTCGTCAAATCTGCTAGAATGGTCGGCGAGGTGATTCAATTGGCTGCAGAAGTCCCGCTGGCCTTGTCGGTGGTATCTTGCGTCGCTGACAGTCCCGGCATGTCCTCACGTAACGAGTGACGTCGGTGGTAAGACGTGTCCAGTAGTACCTTTCTTGTATTCATAACGCGTTCAAAAGTTAGAGACGCTGAGAAAAGACCTAAGGGCATCACCTTAAACTCGAAAAGGCCATCCGGTGTTGTAAACGCCGTCTTCTCTCGGTCTCTTTCGTCGACTTCAATTTGCCAATAACCAGTCTTGAGGTCCATTGACGAAAAGTACTTGGCGTTATGGAGCCGATTAAGTGCGTCGTCTATTCGTGGGAGAGGATACACGTCATTTCTTGTGATTTTGTTCAAGTGGCAATAATCGACGCAGAAACGTAGGGTCCAATCCTTTTTCTTCACTAACACCACGGGGGATGCCCATGGACTCTGCGACGGCTGGATGATGTCATCCCGCAGCATTTCATCAACTTGTCTCTTCATGGCCTCGCGTCGAAACCCTGTACGGACTCTGATGAAGTGGTCTGGCATTTTATTCGGTTATGATGCGATGTTTCGTTATAGGGGTTTGCCGAATTTTCAATGACGACGAAAAGCAATCTTCGTATTGCAGGAGCAGGGCCTGTAGCTGTTCTTGCTTATGGTTCGGAAGTCTGGGATTGACGTCAAAAACTGTGGGAGGGGCTTGGTTCCTTTGAGCAGGTTCCGCAGAATCGGTGAGGGCGAAACCACTGGTGGCGTCCACAATTTCTTCGATGTATGCGACCGTTCTTGCTTTGTTCACATGTTTGTACTCATTGCTGAAATTTATGAGCATAACCAATGCTTTGCCTCCCCGCAGCTCTGCAATTCCTCTTGCAACGCAAATATTTCGGGTGACCAAGTCAGGTGATTTAGGAGCGCCGAATGAAATACTGACGCTGGAGCGAGGCCGAATGGTGACTGTTCTTCCAGCACATTCAAGGCATGATTTCCTGACGGCGTGCGCGGCGGTAGTGCTTCTTCTCTAGATAATGCTATCGACATTGTTCTTAGGTTGATGACAGCACCATGGAGGCATCAGAAGTCCATGCCAAGGATGATGTCTCTCGAGCACGAGCAACACTATAGGACTACAAGCAACGCTGTAGGACTGTTTCTTCCATGTACCAGACGCCTCCGTCAAGCCGTGTACCCAGCTGTCACGGGGTCGTGACGTGGACGAATGGAGCACACTGCGAGTCGAATGATAAATTGTTTATTTAGGCAAACCTGTGCCCAGTAGAGGGAAAGTCGGACAACAGTAGCAGCCTTGGATTGATAGCGGCGAACGGAGCGTCGGCCGTTGATCAACTACTGAGAAGCGGCGAAGTGCGTCCGCATTTATACTCTTGCCATCAATTGTTCTAGCGTTATTTCTGGCGGTGACGTAGGTTCCGGAATAATCTGTACAGTTCGCAGAGTGGGCGTGATCTTATCGAAATGATCTACTACAGTCCTGAAGCTTCTCGAAAATAGCAGGCGCGGTTTGCGCTGAAAATTGTGTAGTGTATTGGGGTGACAACAAAGCTTGAGAAATGTAAAGTGGCAATATATATATATATATATATATATATATATATATATATATATATATATATATATATATATATATATATATATATATATATATATATAATTGCTTTTTGTCTACCAACGCGTGCTTCAGGATGGGCATAATGCACAGCAATACGGCTCTCCTGTTGTAGTGCACCTTTAACTCCAAATCATCTCTACTCTTAACGAGGAAAAAAATAAAATTATATGTTTCGAGGTTGCGCTGTCATGTACAGAGTCACTTCTACCTCAACCTCTGCTATAAAGGCTTCATAATAGTAAAAAAGGGTCAACTGGCGCGGGTACTGACATTCACGCATAAGGAATTTCAAGGAGCTAATCGATAGAAGTTCTCACACATGTGATGTAGTGTTACTACGTACAAAGGCAAGTCTTACAATTACCGCACCAAAGTAACTAACTTTATGTGGTACAGAAACAGCATTTCTCTATTTTAGTATATCTTGGCCTACTGCATCTTTGTAAATGCGAAGCAACTCTTAACGAACTTCGGCCGCTTTGAGCGTTTCTATCTATCTATCTATCTATCTATCTATCTATCTATCTATCTATCTATCTATCTATCTATCTATCTATCTATCTATCTATCTATCTATCTATCTATCTATCTATACGCTTACGTTTGGGTGCTCTCGTGGACACCTCGTTAACATGGCATGAACCAAAATTAGCAATTAAAGGAGGGTAAGATGGTTTCACGAATATGAGGCGCTGCTCAAGACTTCAATAATGTCACGGTCGCGTTGCGCACGTCGTCAAACACTTCCCGCAAGGCAGTGGCACACACCCACGGGCGGGCATGTGCCGCTGGTATGCGGGTATACGCCACAGGCGATTGACACTTTGTATCTACAAAGGAACGACGAGAACACTCTCACGCAATTTTAACGCGCGATCGTTCAGAAATGCCCGACATCAGTAGCGTCGAGCAGACGAATGCAAAAAATAAAATGTCAGGGTCTCAGCTGGAATCGAACCCAAGCATTCTGCGTGGCAATGAAGCATTTCACCACAGAGCTACGCCAGGTCTCGGAACTACTTTTCAAATAGACGTTAATCTTCGAGAAACGTCACTAGTGGTAGCAGTGATGCCTACCCAATTTTATAAACATTACATATGTACTCCTTTGATACAGCCGTCACGTCGGGCTAACGTCAATTGTGCTTAGTTGCCATGCGCTGAAGCTGAATTATGTAGCAGTGTCCAGGGCCAGCATCCTCGCGAGCATCAGCGCTTCATATAAGCTTCTCGTGTTGCTTATACGCATGTTCCTGTTGGCATCGTTGCTCAAGTGCAAACAACTGGCTATATAAACATCTGCAACTCTTCAACACATGTCATTGCGTGCAACACTTGTATATATATTTTGCGTAGTTTTAGGACATGTCGCTCAGCAAAAAAATTGCCACACCGTCACGTTCCCTCCACGCGCTTCGCGTAACGTCGATTCTCAAGAACGTGGACTCTGCCGAAATTTTCTATTATTTTTAAAACGTTTAATACATCAATGTCTTTGTTGGCCCAAATAATCTTTCCGCTGTCATTTTGCCCAGCGTTCGTTAGGTGGATCCAAGTGTGTTTTCAAGCCTTTCTACTGAGAAAGAGCTTTTCGAAATAAATTTATTTCTCTATCATTAATATGTTTTAATTCGTAAATGCTTCTTTTTGGGCGAGTGAATTTATTTCACAGAAATAGATTAACATCATAAACACAAACTCACAAGATGGCAGACGTGGACACAAAAGCGCTGGTGGACAATCAGATTTCATGAAAGAATAACATACCTTATATAAGCCGGAGTCATGCATGTGTAAAAAAATAGGAGACACAATTCTAGCTCCACGAAGGCACGCTGACGCGTATACCAAATATAGCCAGGCATTCGCGAAGAAGTAGCACGGTCTCATTTAGTGAATTCTTTGTCTCGTCGTATACGGTACCTCGTTGTTTGTTGTTTTTTGTACACGCGAATGAAAACGTGACAGTGCGCTTTGCTACTTCCACGAGTCTTGCAGGAATCAGTGGGGAGAAATATCCCTAGATTGGGGCTGTCACGCAGATTGGCGGAACACGACGCATAATCACGAATGTGCGAACATGTCTCGCATACCGGTTGTCTCGGTACCACGTCCAGCATGTAGCGGGGCTCGCGTGAAATCTATACGAACAGCACAGGAATTCAGCAATAATAAGCGGTATTGACATGGATGCGATGACATGGTGTGTCACATCTTTAGTACTGTCCGTCACGGTGTACGAGTGAGAGGTTTTGATGCGTGGTTGCTCACCCGTAGTTCGCGGGTTTGAACCAGGCGGCAGTGGTGGTGGTCGCATTTCGATGAAGGCAAATTGCTGGAGGCCCGTGTTCAGTCCTACGTCAGTGCACGTTAAAGAAAACCAGATAGTCTAAATTTCTAGACTTCTTGCTTTCGATGCACCTCCTAATAAAACCACGTGTTTGGAACGTAAAAACAAATACATTAGGAATTCATTATTAATATTAATATATTTGTTGTCGTAGTATTAGTAGTAGTCGCAGTGGCAGTGGTGGTATTGGTGGTGGTGGTAAGCTCTTCAGGACCGTCGCTTTCAGTAATGCTTGACAGTATTAGCACGTGTAATGTTGATCACCAAATTGTGGCCACCGGTGAGTGTAGTTACTGCCTAGAAAAGTGCAGTTACCCGACGTTCAGTGCGATTGCATTTAGCAGTGCACCAATGACGACTGAGGGGTTAAAGAATGGGAGTTGTGCAATACGATCGGACATTATTCGGATGGCCATATAAAGTTTTGTGCCGAAGCCGCGCCTCTAAAGAAATTCCACAAAGTTCCCCCGCCTTAGCATGCAGTGCATTGGAGACGATAAAAGCTGTCTTACGCTTCATAAAGCTATTATACTATATCTATGCAAACACTTGTATCGATCCGCAAATTTCTTTTTTTGCTGGCTGTATTTTCCTGAGTTCTTTTAATTTACCAAACAGAGTAGCCAGCGCACACAATGAAGCACCAACCTTTCCTAAACAGCGTGCAGTAAAAAGTAAAAAAAAAAGATCACTGAACAATTTCACTCCTATGAGCAGATCGCCATAGATTTCACTAAGTCATAAGTAAGATTACAAGCGATTGCTCACAATGCGTAAAACGGCGAATGGGGTGGGTGACCATGAGTTGTGCTGTCGTATATGCTTGATGATGCACTCATTAAGTCGGTTTTTACACAGACGCTATCCCTTTTCGTTGTACAGCTGTTCAGTTTTAGTTCCGGTTTCCGGATCACGGCGGATAACAAGGGTCGACCTTAAGGAGCTTTGCCCTTAATATTCACATATCAAATAAATCAGAGGATCAATGCGAAGGCGAATGCAGCAGTAATTGTGCAACAAGAAATACCCGCTAACAAACCTGCACTGAGGAGTTCGTTGTGGGAGACAAAAAGGTAGGCAGCAAAAAATTAGAGAATGAGGTTTAAAAGAAAAATACACAAAAGACACACACACACACAAACACACGCACAAACACGTGCACTGAGATACACACGATTCAACGAGATAGGCTGACCGCATACATCTTAGCAACGTCTTCGTAGCTCTCTGGTTAGAAGCTCGAATATCAACATTGAAACCCATCATACACTATGGGGGCCACAGCTTTATAAGAGTGCAGTAATATGAAGGGAACAAAACCTACGCGAGATGAAAATAAATAGCAAGCAAAAATCAGAATAAAATTGCCTGTGTAGTAAGATTGCTGATTCTTGGGCGAGTTAAAAATTCATAGCCTAATAAAGATTTGAGGCTCAACTCCGTCAACAAAAAAAAGGAGGAGATAGGATAGGGCGCCAGTCTAGCAACTTGTTTTTTTATTGAACATCCGCTATTTATATATACATCCTCGGTCACGTGACATTTTCAGTGCATTGACGAATTCAAGAACAACATTTCTTTCTCTGATGACATTAACGACGGTGAGCTGACAAAATTATCCCCTTCGATGATTATGGTCTTATGATACACAAAAATGCATCATAATCAGCCGGCACAAAGATAAGTGTACTCGTGAAATCATCGAAGCAAAGACCAAGCAAAGCAAAGGAGAGTGAATGTTCAATAAAAAAAACTATTTGCTAGACTGGCGCCCTATCCTGTCTCCTCCTTTTCTTTCCTTGTCAAACTTTTGCCATAAATATTTTATTATGCTTGTATAGGGCAGCTGTATAACGTAAATTACAGAGTTGCCTGTAGACGAACTGCACAGTGCCTTAGACTTTTTATGAGTGCTAACCACCACTTTTAAAGAGGATTTACTGCCACACTTACCGGAGGAGTGAAGCAAGTCGGAGTGCTACCAGCAGCGACTTTCGCGCAGATTGAAAAGGCGCGTGCAGTAGCTCTCTTGCAGTCTCATGTCTAGCGCATGGCAAAAGGTCTCACTTTATATATCATTATTACACTTCAGAAAAAATTGTACACCTCGAAAATGACACAAAAATATATGATGCCCAGTACGACACTGAATGTATAACACCGCATAAACCAACAGTGGAAATTCGTGCTTAAGTCTTTCCAAGAAGAACGAGTAAACAAGTGAACGTCTACAACAATATTATCTACGTCTTTTAAGGCGCAATTCTTCGAAAGCATACAAAGTTTCTATGCATATTGAGGATACATTGAACTTTTTTGTGTAACATTATTTCTTTGTCTATAACTGTTGTCTCGTCATATTAGGCCTTTCTCATTTAGTGAAAGAAGTACGCTCAAGGATTTGCCACTGTGAGTAGCTGCTCTTGGAATCAGTGTAGAGCAACGAACAACCGATCATACCTTTTCGTCTTATATAGCCAACGGTGCGCGGCTGCCTGCATAATATGCTTCCATGAAAGCCACTACTTGAATTAGTTGCCTATATGTCAGACCAGCGCACATTGGGTAGTTGAGCAATGCAATTTCGCAAGGCTCGGGTTTCCCAGTGGCAGTTCGTGGAACATCTATCTTTAGCAATTTCAATGTTTTGCTGGAAGAGCAGTAAATCGGTAGTGCAGATTTTTGCATGTGATGAAATGAATAAAGATTCATTATGCACACATAAAGTATCATGTGACATAATTGAACGAGAATTCAGAAAAGAGAAAGACAACATTGTATGCTTACTTACTACTTTCAAAAAGGTAAAAGGAAAAATAACCTTATGAATAAAATGAGGTTTATTTCGCAAGGTCTCCATGTTTACAGTAAGATACATTACGACATAAACTAATAAAACCACCGCATACTATTGCACTATGCAGTTCTTTTCATGGCTAACTCCGTATCACGAATAGCCAGAGAAAACTCAGTGGCCACAGGAATCATACAGTCGAACATCCAAACTACTGGCGAAATGCCAAATAGTAGGTCTGTGCATATGGCTGGAATGGACGTCTTAACCCCTATTCTCCGGTCCATGGTGGTTCGTTCATTGTGAAAAGGCGAAAATAAAGCGCCTGTTTCTTCGAGAATAAATGGGTGTCCGTGTTTTCGAGACCATGCCACCAAATGGACGCTCGCAATTTTGGTTATGGGACTTCTGGCTTGCCCTGGCGGCCAAGCTCCCCCCCAAAGCGATCACGTGAGGCTCACCCAGCCCACCAACGAACCCGAGGTGCAATTCGGTTAGGCATCCCTAATTTTCGCGAAGTGCCTGTCTCGAGTCAGAGCAGAAAATGGAAAGGAATATTCGAGCTGAAGAAAACCTAGTGCACTTTCAGACCTCGGTTATGGAGGAATACTCGGGCTAGATTTGGTTTTCAACGCATCGTGCATCTGATGAAATAATGAAGGTATTGAGAAAAATAAATTCTGCACGTAACGCACATTGTGGACTTCTAGTAATGGCCCGCCAATGTCGGCATTAATGTGCTTTGCTTTATTTCTTCATTAGTTAGAACAAACTGACAAAGACGGCCAAGAAAAGCATAGTGGATATTATTTTATTTAAAAAATAATTATGATGCAAATGCGAACATATAAAAGTGGATTCACCACTGGCAGGAGCTGAACCAGCGGCCTTAGATTAACCCGTCTGATGCTTTCCCAACTGATCTGAAACTACGGTCACTCGCCGTCCACTTTATAGGGTAGGTATATATGGGTGAATCTGCATAGGAGTACGTGGTGCCTTACGGACCCGTAATGAATGGTTTATTTGTTTGTACAACAAAGAGATATAACGTCATTGGCACTTCACAACTGTTGTTTCCATAGAAATTCTAAAAAAAAAACATCCAATTTTACACTCTCGAACGTTGTTGTTTTTTTTTTCCTACAGCACGAATAAAGACGACGCACACGGGGAATGTTTATGGAATCACGTTGTATTTCTCAAGTTCAATCTCGAAGTCCTACAATTCTTCATCTGCAAATGATGAATTTTATAAATTAGCAGTTGGCGGTTGACTTTTTCAGTTGTAGTGTGCCACAAAGGAGATGAGTTGTGGCTCAGATCCCTGGCCGTGGTAGCTGCATGACCAATAATCATCAATTTCTAAAGCATTCTGTTGTTGGTTGTCTAAAAGTTAAAATGCACTTGCTCCCAATCGTCTATTAGACACATTACACAAAACAAACCACGAAACCGGCATGTTTCTTCATTAAAACAATCAATTATCTGACTAAAATTTAAGGCAGCTTCATTCTAGGGCCAAACCTGATAGAATAGCGGAGCAGGCCAGCGTTCCTTCTTTCTATTTATAATTTACTTTATTTCTGCCTGTCTTTGTTCATCTTTTACTCTATCTTTCCTCTCTTTATTTTCTCCATTTATTTTTTCTCTGTCTCTCTCCATTTCTCGCTCTATTCTTCTTGTCTCCTTTCCTCTATTTGTCACTTCATCTTTCTATATGTCTCTCTCTCTCTTTAATTTATTTCACTCCATTGCTTTGTTCTTCAATCTGTCCGTTTTTCTTTCTATCTCTCTTTTATCTTTTTGTTCCTGTTTTTTACTTAACTTCATTTTTCCCTTTTTTATCTGTATATTTTATACGTTTGTAAAAAGGTGCCTCTCTATAAATTTAGGAACAAACGCAAAACAGTGTGTCGGATGATTTCATTTGCTATGCGGTCTCTTTTAGCGCAGACATTTTTCCAGAAAACAGTATGCTTGGAACTCTCGGGTATACAAAGCTGGAGTTCTATTGAGACTTGTCTACAAACCAATTCTCTCTGAGGTTGAAGAAAAAAACAAGTCATACAGGCTATTCAAATGAAGGGAAAAAGTTCCGGGGCATTCACAAGGGCGCAAAGACACTATAAAGAAAAGAAAGAAAAGACTACTGAACAAAGGTGTTCATCGACGGAAGTTGACGCAAGTAAGAAAGACAACTCGAGCTGTTCTGACTGACAAAAGGAACGTATCGTGCGCGGCAGCAGCAAATGAAGCGCTGCATACCCACACGCCCACGTGGATGTCATTAAAGCTGCGCGCTACCAGAGCAAGTCCCGTTGAGCACACTCTCCACAATTTTGAATCGTGTATATCACATGCCCGCGTTTAACAAACACTCTTTTCCTCGCCAAATTCATAATTGAGTCCTCTGCGAGGGCTATTTAGTTAAAGAAAAATCGCATGTCCAGTTGCGTGCAGTGTGCACTTTATTCTGAGGGAAAGACGCTGGAAATTCCACCTGTTCGTCAAAACTAGCTTATCGCAAGTAACAGTAAAACGCTTTCTCATGAGTCAACCAGAATGAGCAAAATAACAAGACCGGCTGTTTGTTTTCTCTGTCTAGCCTACTAGCATAAAGTAAGAATTTTTTTCACCTATTTTAAGAAGCTCGTTCACGCCCTACATGCCCCGAGGCTGTTCATACACATGTTCTTAATAGCTTGGTGTTGTCGATTTGCTTGCTTGCTCGAGGATGCTTTTTAGACGAGAGTCAGATAGATTGATACAGCTTGCAAGCAGAATGCGCAATAAATATACAAGTGCGCTTGTAAAAGGAAAGCAACACTCATCAGAATGATAGAAAAAAAAATTACGACAAACGAAAGGTTGGCATTTCGGGCCCTGCTATGTGTGACTGCCAGAGCGAGCCATGAAACGGGAAACGATTATCGAAAAAAAAAACGCTGACGTAATGCTGCCAGATGTTGCATGGGATTGCGCAAGATAAAACGCACAACTGTAACCAATATTAGTATTCATATTGAGGTGGAAAGTTTAAGAATACGCTTCGTGTGTCGAAATCTACTTCCATTTCAGTCTAATTAGACTTTTGTGTCAACACTCACCTCTTAGGCGACATCAGGCCCCTAACACGAACTGGTGACTGAAATGGTCGCGAAGAAGATATAAAGAAATATTCGGCAGATCCAACGTAACTGGGAATCGACGTTATGCGAAGCATGCGGAGGGACGGTGACCAAGTCGCAATATTTTTTATTGAGTGACAGGTCATAAAATGACGCTTAATATATGTACAAGTGCTTCACGCACAGACAGATGTCGAAGAGTTGCAAATGTTTATATAACCAGCTGTTTGCACTTGTGCAACGATGCCAACTTGAACAAGCGTAGTACCAACAGCAGAAGCTGACGCATGCGAACATGCTAGTCCGGGACACTGCTACATAAATCAACTTCAGCGCATGACACCTAACCACAGCTCTATCACAGTAGTATATATGTAATGTTTATAAAATTGGGTAGGCAGCACTGCAACCACTATTTACATCTAACGAAGATTAGCGTCCATTTGAAAAGTAGTTCCGAGACTTGGCGTTCCTCTGTGGTAAAATGCTTTATTGCCACGCAGAATGCTTGAGTTCTATTCCAGCTGTGACCCTGACATTTATTCTTTGCATTCGTCGGGACGGCGCTACCGATTGTAAAGGGTATGAGGTTGATGAGGGCATCCCACCGCTGCCACCAGTTGTTGAGGGCTCGAGGTTTGATGGCAGGTACGGCGTTTTTTTTTTTTTAGGACAGCTGGCTCTGCGCCGTCGTCCGCATAGCCGATCTTCGCCAGTGAGGGTACGCGTTAAGAGAGTTAGAACGAAGGTTCATTTACATGATAGTTGAAAGATGGAACTGTAGAGAGATTCAGCTATGTACAAAGATTCTCCTATAATTCAGCCCTTATTTACAAAATGCTTATGTTTTTATAGCCCGTTGATTCTTTTCCGTGTAAAAATAATTTTCCGTGTAAAAATAATTTTGATAGCTTAAGGTAACCGGAAGATACAGAGTTAGAAAGAATATAACGAGAACCGCAAATAAACGTGTGGCGCCCGCGTCTTCCCTCGCCCTCGCTCAGAGGAAAAGGGTGGCTCACTGCTCGGGCGGAAGGTACGCCCCTCAGATCAAAGTCTTGAACCACGTATTTTTTTTACGCCCATCAGATCAAAGTCTTGAACCACGTGTTTTTTTTTCCTTACGATTGCTTTTAACATTGCTAATAACCTCCCGGGAAACTTCTAACTCATACAGTGCGAATCCCTAGTTGTAGACCTGTCGCCACTCAGGTTTTTTCAGGACAGGAGTAATAGTACCGGAATTATTTCGTGACCAAAATTAAGCCTAATCAGTAAAAGAATAATTTGTTAACATCACCTCACAAACGAATTTAAATTTTGTCCGCTTAATATATTAATAAACAGCACCCCATAGGCTAATCGGAGGCCCAACTCCGTACTCTCTAGGCCCTTTAATAAAGGGGTACTCAGCAGATATTTCATTTCATTAAAATTTTTTAATAAAAATAACCACAAACTTGACTGATACACCGCTGAAACCTACATTTAGAACATAACAATCCGGGTGCGCCGATGGCGTAGTGGTTAGAGCATCCGCCTCGCATGCAAGAGATCCGTGGTTCAAATCCCGGTGCCGCGCAGTTCCCTACCGGATTAAAAAAAAAAATCCGCGTGTTGATGGAACTGCATTAAGAGGCCTGGGGTGCGGCCTCACTGGTAACCACCACCGGGAACGCACTCCCTCACCAGAGAAAGATTGGCCACCCTGGTGCAGTATCTGGCAACTACCTCCCACATGCATACGTCAAATAACTCACGGCCCTCAGTCCCCAGCAGCTGCGAAGCAACTGACCACGGCGGCGGTCTGATCTGCAACGCAGCAGAGGGTGCTAAGAATCTCTGGATCCGGACAGGCCGCCATTAGAACCTGAACTTGGCAACATTTAACGCTAGAACCTTATCTAGTGAGGGAAGTCTAGCTGTACTATTCGAAGAGCTAGAGGGTGTTAAATGGGATATAATAGAATAGAGCTCAGTGAGGTTAGGAGGACAGATGAGGCCTATACTGTGCTACAGAATGGGCACGTCCTTTGCTATCGGGGCTTGGCAGACAGAAGAGAACTCGGAGTGGGGCTCCTAATTCACAGAAACACAGCTAGCAACATAGAGGAATACTATAGCAATAATGAAAGGGTGGTAGGTATTGTAATTAAACTGAATAAAAGATACAAGATGAAGGTAGTACAGGCTTACGTGCCTACATCCAGCCATGATGACGCTTCAGTTGAAAGCTTTTATGAAGACGTGGAATCGGCAATGAGTAAGGTAAAAACACAGTATACTATAGTGATGGGCGCCTTTAATGCAAAGGTAGGGAAGAAGCAGGCAGGAGACCAGGCAGTAGGAGATTATGGCATCGGCACTAGAAACGCCAGAGGAGAGCTACTAGTAGAGTTCGCAGAACGCAATAATTGGCGGATTTTGAATACCTTCTACCGAAAACGAGAAAACCGCAAGTGGACATGGAGGAGCCCTAATGGTGAAAATAAGAACGAAATAGACTTTTTAATGACTGCACACCCAGGAATCGTGAAGGATGTGGAAGTGATTGGCAAGGTACGATGCAGTGACCATAGAATCGTACGGTCTCGAATTCGCCTAGACTTGAAGAAGGAACGGCAGAAACTGATACGCAAGAAGCCAATCAATAAGCTAGCCCTGAGAGGGAAAGTACAGGAATTCAGAGTGTCGCTGCAGAATAGGTACTCGGCTCTTAGTGAGGAAACCAACCTTAGCGTAGATACAATGAATGATAATCTGACGTGTATTATTACGGAGTGTGCAGTGGAAGTTGGAGGCAGGGTAGTTAGGACATTGGCAAGCTTTCCCAGGAAACGAAGAACCTAATTAAGAAGCGTCAAATCATGAAAGTCTCTAGTACAACAGACAAAACAGAACTGGCAGACCTTTCGAAGTTGATTATTAGGCGTAAGGTATGCGATGTAAGAAGGTATAACATGGAGAGAATTGAACACGCTCTGAAAAACGGAGGAAGCGTCAAAGCAGTGAAGAGGTAACTTAGGATAGGCAAAAGTCGGATGTATGCACTAAGGGACAAAGAAGGCAAAATAACTACCATTATGGATAGGATAGTTAAAATAGCGGAGGAGGTTTACAGAGATCTGTACAGTAGCCAGGACAACCACGACCTTAATACTATAAGAACTAGCAGTAACCCAGATGACACCCCACCAGTAATGATAGAAGAAGTCAGAAAAGCTTTGGAGAAAAACTAGCCACCCTGTTAACGAGGTGTCTCCTGACGGGAAGGGTACCAGAGTCTTGGAAGAACGCTAACATCATCTTAAGAAAGGAGACGACAAGGACTTGAAGAATTACAGGCCGATCAGCTTGCTCTCTGTAGTATACAAGCTATTTACAAAGGTAATTGCTAACAGAGTAAAGAAAACATTAAAATTCAATCAACCAAAGGAACAAGCAGGATTTAGAACAGGCTACTCAACAATTGACCACATTCATACTATCAATCAGGTAATAGAGAAATGTTCAGAGTATAACCAACCACTATACATAGCCTTCATAGATTACGAGAAGGCGTTTGATTCAGTAGAAATATCAGCCGTCATGCAGACACTGCGGAATCAGGGCGTAGATGAAGTATATATAAACATTCTGGAAGAAATCTACAGGGGATCAACTGCTACCATAGTGCTTCATAAAGAAAGCAACAGAATACCAATCAAGAAGGGTGTAAGGCAGGGGGACACAATCTTCCCAATGCTATTTACCGCGTGCTTACAGGAGGTTTTCAGAAGCCTAGAATGGGAACAGTTAGGGATAAGAGTTAATGGAGAATACCTTAGTAACTTGCGCTTCGCCGATAACATTACATTGCTGAGTAAATCAGGGGACGAATTGCAATTCATGATTACGGAGTTAGACAAGGAGAGCAATGAGATGGGTCTTAAAATGAATCTGCAGAATACGAAAGTAATGTACAACAACCTCGAAAAGGAGCAGCGCTTCGAGACAGGTAATAGTGCACTTGAAGTTGTGAAAGACTATGTCTACTTAGGGCAGGTAATAACCGCAGAGCCTAACCTCGAGATTGAAGTAACTAGAAGAATAAGAATGGGGTGGAGCACATGCTGCAAGCACTCTCAAATTATGACAGGTAGATTGCCACTATCCCTCAAGAAGAAGGTATATAACAGCTGTATCTTGCCGGTACTTAGCTACAGAGCAGAAACCTGGAGACTTACAAAGAGGGTTCAGCTTAAATTCAGGATGACGCAGCGAGCAATGGAAAGAAAAATGGTAGGTGTAACCTTAAGAGACAAGAAGAGAGCAGAGTGGATTAGGGTACAAACGGGGGTTAAGGATATCATAGTTGAAATAAAGAAGAGGAAATGGACATGGGCCGGGCATGTAGCGTGCAGACAGGATAACCGCTGGTCATTAAGGGTAACTAACTGGATTCCCAGAGAAGGGAAGCGGGTTAGGGGGAGACAGAAGGTTAGGTGGGCAGATGAGATTAAGAAGTTTGCGGGTATAAATTGGCAGCAGCAAGCACAGGACCGGGTTAACTGGCGGAACATGGGAGAGGCCTTTGTCCTGCAGTGGACGTAGTCAGGCTGATGATGATGATGATGATTCTTTACATGGTAGCCAGAAGAAGGCGGTGACCACTGTTGCCACGAATCAGGTGACGTGATGTCTCAGTGGTCTACCCACCTGAAAGGGTGCAGAAATTTGGCCACTCGTGAGAAGAAGAACGTGGGTGAGAATGTCTAATGATCATCACGAGTACACCACACATTGACGCACCCGGCCCACGCTTTGAAGGCACCGCAGGGCGAGGAGGTATAGAGTCTGGAGAGGGTAAGTTGAGCTCCTCTGGGGAGGTGGCCGCTGACACGAACGTCAGCAGCGGTCGATGGCTGGTTTCAGCTGCAGGCTTTCAGCTACAGGTTTCCAGAACTCTCTCGAACATGGCAGTCCAAACGCTCGATCCCGAAGAACGGCTGTTCCGAAGCCTTCCCATGCTTGCGGACTGTCGGTGCTTTTGTGGCAATTTCGCGTCGGCGACGACAGCCGAGTCGAGAGGCTGACTTCAAGAGAACTGCCACCGTGGCACCCTCCCACGCTGTTCGAACCCGTTCAAGAAAAGGGTCGTCTCGCGAAGCTTTCGTTGAGACCCGACCACTACCTGAAACCTCTACAGGACAGCGTCTAGCCGACTGTGTGCCGATGGGGTTGAAAGCAACCTAGTACACCGGCTTACGCACAATGGCGTCTGCACAGATGAACTGCCGGGCCAAACGTAACAGCTCCTCCACCACCCGGAAAATCTTGGCTGGCCTGCGCTCCCAACCGCTGGGCAGGAAGCGAATGGCTGGTGACAAGGTCAATGTCCTAGCTTGGAACATTGATTGATTTGTGGAGTTTAACGTCCCAAAACCACTATATGATTATGAGAGACGCCGTAGTGGAGGGCTCCAGAAATTTCGACCACCTGGGGTTCTTTAACGTGCACCCAAATCTGAGTACACGGGCCTACAACATTTCCGCCTCCATCGGAAATGCAGCCGCCACAGCCGGGATTTGATCCCGCGACCTGCGGGTCAGCAGCCGAGTACCTTAGCCACTAGACCACCGTGGCGGGGCTAGCTTGGAACATCCAGCTGCGAACTTGCAGCCAACTCCCAAACCTCCTCACATTGATTGACCACAGCGAAACAAACCGCACAACGCAATACAATGCCGAATTCAAGTTCATTGGACTCGCTTAAAACCCTCCAGGCTTCTAAAAAGCGCTAACAAATGAAAATACCCACTACAAAATAAAATTTTGACACACTTTCGTGCCACCGAATTTGCAACAATTATGGAGGTGGAGAGGTCTACTGAAGATGGATCAATTTGCCGTCCCAGAAAAGCACACAAAGGCAAGTACATTATGGCCCCAGACAGAAATAGACAACCTCTTTCCAAACTAACCTTCTCCTGCCATTCACACCACGATGTCGCAACTAACATCTGCTAACTTCTCACTAGCCTAATGAAACACAACTAACTACAATAGTTTCATAGGAATGCTGCCTGTACCTACACAGTGTATTGGTACGCATTCTATATTCTCTCATTACACATTTTCAAGGCGTAGTCATGAGTATCTAAATGTA
This sequence comes from Rhipicephalus microplus, assembly GCF_043290135.1. Taxonomy (NCBI): domain Eukaryota; kingdom Metazoa; phylum Arthropoda; class Arachnida; order Ixodida; family Ixodidae; genus Rhipicephalus; species Rhipicephalus microplus. The sequence goes on from NW_027464676.1 coordinate 565,225, forward strand.
GGAGACCCTAACACCAACGAAAACTCACTCATAACAGATTGAACTACGTCTTATAACTACCTGAAATGTATCTTTAACGTCAGCGCTCAGTAAAGCGCAACTCTCAGCTCAAAAGATCACATGATCTCTAAGCACTCACTACAATATCAAAAGGAAATACAACTTGTGTACTAACACGCTCATTTGCTGGATGTAGCCTCATGTCAGCCCATGTTTTTAAAGAACGCACCGGACTTTCCTGTGTGCCCTAGCAAGACATCATACTCTCGATCATAGAACGCTTAGCGTACTAACACATACCTAAACATTGGTCATATCCCTATAACCTAGGCACCATTAAGCACCCAACTGAACGTAAATGTTCGCAAAGAACAAGACGCAACAATAAAAACGAAACGCTAGATGCCATACACTTCAAGAGCACCTAACAAAACTTGCGTAAATTTTGTGCTAAAATCCCTTTATCCAAAGATTCTCGAACATAAGCATTTCGAAAATCGCTTGGGTTTTACTGTAAAACCTTCCTTGAAATGCTCATTTACTCCTTTAAGACGGTATAAAACTTAGCGCTACACCAAAGGGCCCGAAGCATACAATCTTCGGCTCCGCTCGCGGGCGTACAAATCTTCATTCACAACTAACGTGCTCTTATATCAAAAAAAGCTCATTTCACACAGTCGGTTGACCGATGCGGGTCACTGCTTCCGCATAACGCTTAACAGCTTAACTAAAAACTCTTACAATGCTTAAAAATCTAGAAGCGAAACACTTTATCTTAACAAAGTAGCCATGGAGATGATATAGCAATATTACTTTAAAACCGAACATAAGCGAACAAACATGCTTCCAAGAAAATGCTTGCGTCCCACTCTCCAGCTTCCAGCTGTCTCTCACTCTTCAATTGTACACGTGGTGGTCGGGGTCCTGACGGATTCTGAAAACGCCCGAGACAACAACGTGCACAAGCAACAAGCTGAACTGCACAGTCACGCGTCATTCGGGATTTCAGCCTGGTTCTGTCAGTATAGCAGAGGGAACACGAGAAATGCGTGGAAAAGAGGGACCATGCCTTCTTCCGGTTCGCTCCGGGGTGGTGCTTAGCTACTGTGGCCTTTCTTCGAGGACCACTTCGACACTCTTGTCCCGGCTGCTTGCCACATCATTCATCCCTTCGTTTTGCCGCGCGTGTTTGCTTCCCCTTTTTACGGTGAAGTTTCCGACCTACCTTTCCTTCCCTGCTTTGAAATTCTCGGATTGTGTCACCGGGGTTTTATAGCTCAATGGCACCCTATGAAACTTTCTGTCGACGGAATGGGAAGAGTGGCACGTTCCACGCGATTCTATTCGATAAGAACCTGCTGTTCTTTTTATTTTCGTCCGGCGGCTCGGACGCATGCAGAGCAACCTTGGCGCCGATGCGAAAATCCTTGTTTTGCTTGCTGCGCTTAATGTTTTGAGCTTTCCTCAACACACGTAGTGCCGTTTGTCTTGCTCACGGCTCTACGACTTCTCTTGCATCTGCGCCGCTTCTCGTGGCTCGTTACCAAGCTTCCCGATCGCATTTCAAGCTCGTGAACCTTCTCACAGCTTTCGTCAGCTATATTACCTGCATGGTCTAAATGATTTTCGAAAAAAAAAAAACATCTCTCTTCTGACATTCTAGACTTACGGACAGGGTAACACACTGAGGAACAATGCAGCTCTTTGAACAATCTTGCTCGTATTCCTGGGAGATATCTGTAACTGCACTGTTGTCCTCACTCTCTACTTCGGCTGCTTCTGCTGAGCTATCTCCAGTGTTCTTGATCACTTCGACCTCATTTGCAAGATCCACCGTCGTGACAAGCACAGTTGATGTCTGTACCAGATTGTCTAAAGCTATCATAGCTGTTGCACTAGCATTCAATTGGTACAAAACTTGTCGCCCTCGCTCTGACCTTCGTCGGCCGCTCTACTCAGCGCAGCATCCTTCAGAGCTCCCAAATTCGGTTCACCCTCGAACCTGCTGCTATATTCACACGTGCTAGCCCTTTTTACGGCTGTGAACTGCACCACATTCAATAGGTAATCGCACTTATTTTGCGCTACACTTGCGGATGGCTGAATTTTCTGTCGCATTGCCTTAACTTTACGTTCCAGCATTTCAATCTCTAAGTAGAATGCTCGCTCGTTGCTCTTCCATATCTCGCTCAAGTTTTTCTTTTTCCTCGTTCTTTCTTTCTCTTTCCTTCTGTTCTCTGTTTTTTTTTTGTTTCCTCTCTTTTGAAAGCATTTAAAGCCAATTCAATATTCTCCTCAACGGCTTCTTGCAAAATCAGCTTTAAAACTTGTGGCCTGCCCATTTTTTCTTCAACCTTGATACCTAGGTCTTCGCAAATATACAAAAGACTATCTTTTAGTAGTGTCTTCACCTTCATGATTGCTGTTATACTTCGGTCCTGCACCTCACAAATAATTAGTTCATCCTTCTCACTCAATAATCACAAATAGGGGATCTCCCTAGCTCACACACAATTCAGCATTTATTCAACTCACACTCACAAAATGAAGCCTGGAAAGTCAAAGCAAAGACCAAGTACCCACCACAACACTGCATCATGTCGCGAGGTCCATCTCACCGCTGCCAACCAGTTGTAAACGGTATGAGGTTGATGATGGCATCCCACCGCTGCCACCAGTCGTTAAGGGCTCTAGGTTTGATGGCAGGTACGGCGGGTTTTCTTTAGGGTCACTGGCTCCTCGCCGTCATTCGCATAGCCGATATTCTCCAGTGAGGAAACGCTTCAAGAGCGTCAAAACAAAGGTTTATTTACATGATAGTTGAAAGATGGAACTGTAGAGATTCAGCTATGTACAAAGATTCTGCCCATGATTCACCCCTTATTTACAAAATTCTTCGACTTTTATAGCCCGTTGATTCTTTACACAGCAGCCCGAAGAAGGCGGTGACCACTGTAGCGCGAATCAGGTGGCGTGATGTCTCAGTGGTCCACCTTCCAGAAAGGGTGCAGAAATTGGACCACTCGTGAGAAGAAGAACGTGAGTGAGAATGTCCAATGGTTATCACGAGTGCACCACACAATGACGCACCCGGCCCGTGCCTTGAAGGCACCGCAGGGCTAGGAGGTAGAGTCCGAAGAAAAAAAGTTTAGCTCCTCCGGGAAATGGCCGCTGACACGAACGTCAGCAGCAGTACATGGCTGCTTTCAGCTACAGGCTTCCAGAACTCTCTCGAACATGGCAATTCAAACGCTCGATCCCTGAAAACGGGTTCTTCGATGCCTTTCCACGCTTCCGGACTGTTGGTGCACTTGTGGCAATATCGCGTCGGCGACGACAGCCGAGCCGAGAGGTTGACTTCAACAGAACTGCCACCGTGGCGCCGTCCCACGCTGTTCGAACCCGTTCAAGAAATGGGTTGTCTCGCAAAGCATTCGTTGAGACCCGACCACTACCTGGAAGCTCTAGAGGACAGCGTCTAGCCGACTGTGCACCGATGGGGTTGAACGCAACCTAGCAGACCAGCTTTCGCACAATGGCGTCTGCCCAGATGAACTGTCGGGCCAAACGTAACCCGATGTCGGGTATTTCTTAACGCTCGTGCGTTACAATTGCCCAAATGTGTTCAAATCGTTTCTGGGTAGATACAAAGTGTCAACCACCTGTGGCTCGTACCCGCATACAAGCGGCGCATACCCGCCCATGGGTATTTGCCACTGTCTCGCGGGAAGTGTTTGACGACATACGTGACGGTATTGTGACATTATTCATGTCTTGACCAGTGCGTCCTATTCGCCCAACTATCTTGCCCTCCCATGCTGATTTTGTTTCACGCTAAGCTAAGGGAGTGACCACAGAAGTACCCAAGCGTAAGCGGCTACATAGATAGATAGATAGATAGATAGATAGATAGATAGATAGATACATAGATAGATAGATAGATAGATAGATAGATAGATAGATAGATAGATAGATAGATAGATAGATAGATAGATAGATAGATAGATACGCTCAAAGTCGCCGAAGTTTGCTAAGAAATGCTTCGCATATAAAAAAAATGCCCGCATTGAAATTACAACTCCAGAATCTAGTTTGTGAAGACTCCTGCGTTATGCTCGTAACCTAAGAGACGGAATGTATATGTATTTACAAGCGCAAGCAATGGCTAAACAAGGGTGCTATGGTGAGTGCACAAGCGAGCCTGTTACCATTATTTCAAACTTCTGTGAACTTATCGCTGCTGCTTACAGTTGTTGAATGAGCATGTTGCTTCCTGGTGAAGTACCAGCTGCTGCATTTTCACATCAACGTTTCGTTCTCCCAAGGGCGCCATGTAGAAAGCATTGACATAGACGAAGTTAGCCCATGCAAATGACTCGTGACGAAAGCTGTGTGCACGTAGTATCCTGAAATACACGCACCCGCCGAGTGGCTGAAGCGAAAGTGATGACATTAAGGTGGGGTGAGATTTCGTGTATTAAAAAATTGTCTTCAGATTTACTTGTTCTATGATAGAGAACTTTACCTTTGGAAAGTACTTTCGCACGCGGGTATTCACTTTTAATAACAGTTTTCGGTGCTTCCTCTCTCACACGTTAATAGGAAAAAGTATTTGAGCTTTTGCATGATCTTTTTGTCGTTCAAAAAAAAAACATTTTTTTCAAGTTTGTGTATACTTTGCTGGGAAACGTAAAGGCATAAGCAAATAAAACTTTTCACATGTGTCAAAGGGTGGCATTTACATAAAAGCAACTAAACTCATGAGACAATGTTCATTTGTGTTTTTATTATTAAACAATCCCTTTAGAAATCATCCTCATACATTGACAAACATAAAAAAATATTACAAATGTAGCTTTTGTTGTGTGCTCACAATTTTATTTTTTTTTCCTCTATGAAGCATTGTTTCTTACATGTGTACAAAATTACAAAGCTCGTCGAATGAAACATCTTAACAAAACATAAAACAGTCCACAAATAGTTAGGCTATTATCGAGCTGCCACATATGATGCACGTACATTTAGAGTGGCTTGATAATATTATCATCGTACCTTTTATCATCACAGCTGTTCATCAAATTATTAAAACTCATTTTTTGAAGCCTAACCCTATCATAAGTAAGATGTGCAAATGGAAGCTGAACGTCATTTAAAGGGCAGCGTGACGTCCCTGGATTGGAAGAGAAGTTGCGTTCTTCTGTTTAAATAACAATAAAGTTTATTCATATGTTAAGTTAACAAACGACAGAGTAAACAAGAGTAAAGAATGACGTAGAGAGCTCGAGTGAGCTAAAAAGAATGGCAAACTATATCTGAAACTCTCTGCTCTGTTAGTTTAACACCATTATTGTGATAAAAATGATTACTTACAGTTCTTGCTGATATAAATATCAGGTAATTATTTAGCTAGTTATTCCATTAGTTAGTTAGTTAGTTAGTTAGTTAGTTAGTTAGTTATATAGTTGGTTAGTTAATAGTTATTTGGTCGTCAGTCAGTTCATCAGTTGTGTAGTCAGTTGTGAATCAACACCAGATAAAACTCAGGGAACCCAGAAGTAACTCAGGGGCAAGCAGAGCCGCGCTGCCCACAATGTCAGCGCCGCGAGATTCTTGAGGGGCGCGCAACGCGCGCACCCGCCGGCTCGCGGCTGCTTCTCGCCGACAGATGGTGAGAGGTGGCGTGGGTGAGATGACGCCCACGTGAGGAGTGGGCTAGAGCGTTGCGAATGGTAAAGAGGGTGAAGCGAGATAGGGCTGACGCGCGGAGAGAGCGCGGCAAGCGAGGGAAAAAGACGTCACCACGCACTGCTAGGAGGGCGTGAGCTACTGGACACCACTCCGAAACCTGCGGTGAGGGGAGTGGTGTGAACAGAGGAGCAGCGTTACACAGGCTAGTCAAGCAGCTGCTCTGCATCTAAAAGGGTGAAACCATAAATATCCGTGAATTTCCGCAATAAGGCAGCACACTCAAAACAAAGGACATGATCCAAAAAGAAGCGGGCCTTTGCAAACTACGAGTAATGACGCAAGCGTAAGTCATTCACCCTGAAAAGGCTCATAATAGGTGCCACGAGAAAAACATTCACGTTCTTAGAATAAGCTACCCTGTCTGCTATTGGGTGGCTTAGGAAAATTAGGTGGCAGGGGCATTCAATAAGCTTAGACAAGGCAATGTGTATTTAAGTGCCACCTAAATTTGTGTTGTTAAGGGTAGTTCTGGTTTTATACCGCAAGAGCGATAAAATGCCGACAAAGTAAGGGCACGCAGAGACAGAAAACGCCGAAGTTCTTGTACTAATCTAATTTAGCGGCAACATAGAGGAAGTTTCAGATTGCTGAGAGGCGGGAATTGTCTACCATAACATGTCTCGTTTTTACGTTCAATAACAAAACTATGACAACTGGCACCGGTTAATTGAGGAATACGCCTATTGCAAGCAGCTGGTGTTTCTTAAAGGGTCCCCACAACCCTTTTTGAGCTTGGTCAGAAAGAAGTGCCGATCAATAATAGAGGCTCCTGACAACACGCGACCCAAATATTATAGCGCAGCACGCGGCCTAGAATTCACAATAAATTGTCAAAATCAGCTGGAAATTGCTTTCTATTCTGTCGCCTAATCACAAAATAAGCCCAAAATTACTCGTAGAAAGCCGGTCTATCAGCCATTGGCTAATTCAAACATGGCGCGCTTGGTCGTTACAGAGATTGCCACGGAAGGCCGCGACTTGTCCACGCGTGTGCGCATGATCACACTGAAAAAGCCGCGCATTCACAGAAAAAAAAAGTACTCAAGGTCACGAGGCATACGCGACGTTTTTCTTTGCGCCTGTCATTCCTCCCTGCTCAGCTTCCAGCGCTTTTGTCGGGACGAGAGAAGAGAGATTGCAATCGCAGCATGTGACGAATCTCTGTCTCTCCACTCGCACAGGACAAATTCTTAAAATTTTTGGGCCGTTTAATTTGTGAGGCAATAAGCTCTACCAGGGAGTCCATTCCATGGTTCCTTGAAAAAGTGATTCAGAACCCCTTTTTTAAGCAGTGGCATATATAGCAGTACATGAGTCTGTATCATTTTGCCTCCATCCAATCTTGACACTTTGTCTGCACCAAAACTGCGACGTTTGGGGTCAGCGACCGAGCATTGTGTAATTCTATTGATGGCATCTACAGCGTGTGTGTGCAGCCCCGCCGCGGTCGTCTAGTGGCAAAGGTACTCGGCTGCTGACTCGCAGGTCGCGGGGCCGAATCCCGGCTGTGGTGGCTGCATTTCCGATGGAGGCGGAAATGTCGTAGGCCCGTGTGTTCAGATTTGGGTGCACGGTAAAGAACCCTACGTGGTCAAAATTTCCAGAGCCCTCCACTACGGCGTCTCTCATACTGATATAATGGTTTTGGGACGTTAAACCTCACATACCAATGAACGTATGTGCGCAAACAGCTGCGATTTTTTCAAACGCGCTAACGATATCAGCAAACAGAGACAAAGTCACCCGCATGGTGCCTTACTAGTGTTACACAACACGAGTGTGCGGAAGTTCTGCTCATCTAAACTTTTCTCCGGTGTGAAGTCAAGTTGTCACTGCGTATATCGAAGCCAGCGTTCGTCGCTGCCATTGAGATGCTTTAACTCCGTCGTTACCGACTCGCTCCCTATCGACGCTTGTTAGTGTTGTGACGCAGTACTTCAATGCCACCGCCAAGCGTCCCCGCTTTCCACCACCAATATAAGAGGACGATGTGAGATAGGGCGAGTGAGAACTATAAGGCGTGTTTGCTGAGCCTCGTTCTGTGTGCTGGTAGCGTCGCTGGCAGTGCGCGGTCAGGGCGTTGCTGCAGACCAAGTGGTTGTGGGTTCGATTGCCAGCAGCGAAAAGTGCTCATCTCCTCTTTTTTACCGTTCGTTATTACGCAATTTACCAACAAAATACCACGAGAGGAACACGTTAGTGGTGCCTTGACGGACACCGCCATATAGCTCTTTTGTGCCGAAACATTTAGGCTGGTCGACAGCGAAGAGAGACGCAACATTTACGTCCCCAAGCGAATCGAGAAGCAACACACGTTTCCCGGCCACACCTTGCTCCAGGGAGCGAGCTATAAACGCAGCCGTTGTACACGACCAGACATTCGCACTGCCAAGCAGCCATCACATGAAAGAAGTATACTAGAGGTCTCGGCTGATGCCAATTACCAGCTGTTCTTCGTAGGCCAACACTGACAATTTCAGGCTATGTTGTCTGTCTGCGTAAATGTTGACACTGTGCGTCGGTGCACTTATTGCCAGCCGTCCGTCCTCCGCCAGACCTCCAGACGGGAAATTAGCAGGCTGTTTCATGTTTCACTCGCTCCTCTTTATTGATTACATTACCTTTGACTATACATTTTTGGTCTCCTTTTCTCTATTTTATCATGTTATAGTTTGTTTTAGTTCTGCACGTCTTCACCGTGTTTGTCCTGGAAGTTAGTGTGGTTCGAGGAAAGTTCCATGTTTTTCTCGCTAGCTAAGAGGGCCTCATTTGTGCTTGCATGTGTGCGCGCGCTCTCAAATACATACACACACACACACACACATGCACAAACACACACACATACATACATACATACATACATACATACACATACATACATACATACATACATACATACATACATACATACATACATACATACATACATACATACATACATACATACATACATACATACATACATACATACATACATACATACATACATACATACATACATACACATACATACATACATACATACATACATACATACATACATACATACATACATACATACATACATACATACATACATACATACATACATACATACATACATACATACATACATACATACATGTCCTTGCGTGCGCTCAGGCTTCTGGCGTGGGCTGTGAGAAACAATTAATTTATAAGAGATCCTCAAGTGCAGAGACAGCAGCATCCTAGTGACTGTCTTAGGTAATGCATGCGACAAAACATGGCAGAAAATGCATCTATATCCTTATAGACTTTCTTCAACTGTCCACATGCACTTTTTGGGACTATATTCTTGTTTATTTTGTCCCATCACTGCCTCGCATTGCTTATTCAGTGAGAGATTCTACTTTCTGCAATATAACAGTAATATATGTCTGTCTGTCTGTCTGTCTGTCTGTCTGTCTGTCTGTCTGTCTGTCTGTCTGTCTGCCTGTCTGTCTGTCTGTCTGTCTGTCTGTCTGAAGCCACCGTCTGCCCGCTCTCGTAATCCTCTTCTTTGATTTGAATATAACAAAACTAGCCGAGGTGGACACGAACACGGGACGAACACCACTTAAAGTCCATGTCATGAATAACGTATTTTGCCGGCCACGTGCAGTGAAACGTCAAACCTTTCTGCATTGGTAATGTGTGACACGTACTCATATGCGATGGTCATTGGCAAGCGTATATGCACCACAGGCGCTTCAGGATGCATGTTCCAATGCGACAAAATCGGTGTTCTTGGAGCCATTCGAATAAATGGTTCTTCGAACCAGTTAAACACTATTTTCTTGAAAGAAATGAGAAGACAAGATATATTTCTGAAGAGTTTCATTGAAAAAGTTGGTTGGGGAAGTAAGTCATGGCACCCTCGTAAGTAATTCACGCCTCTCATCAATAAATGTTTACACGGTGTATCAACTATCCTTTTAGAATATGTGTTATTATATGGGAGTATATAAAAGTGAATTCAGGTAATCCCATAAAAATTCTGAAGTTAAGTATATAAGATTGTCGCAGGTTGGCGGAAAAATTGAAACTCCGTAGACTCACTCAAGAAATATGTCTTGCGCTTTGGGCTCCCCCTGGCTCAGACTCACAGAAGTTTTGCTGAGCTGGGCTCACTCAGGTGTACAGCTGGATCTGAGTCTGGGTGGCTACGAGTGAGTCGACTCACGAGTTAGTTGGCCGACATAGGCTTCAGTGGGATGTCACAAACTGTGGCAACCATTGACATCCATCATGGTCAGCGCAAAAGAAGAAAACACGAAAACACAAGAAAGTGCACGACACAAGCACTTGTTTCGCGCACTTTCTTGTCTTTTCGTGTTCCGTTTTCGTATGCGCTGAACTTGATGACACCGATGAGTATGTTCTAACATGCCCAATTTTGCTAGATTACTTGAGTTAACCATTAACACCATGATAACGTCATAGGGTGTCATCCTCGCGTGACGATATTTTGCACGACTCGTGTCTACACCGCCAACGCCTATGGTAAGTTCTCGCGTTTGATGCGGCATCCAACTGTTTTCTCCTTAATAATGCAGACAGTAACGGAGCGCGGTGCTCAACATCATATCTCTATTCAAAACTGCCCGCAATATTTTTCTTCATTCTGAACGACAGGTGCGATTCTTCACACCTCTCGCTGCTTCAGACCTGCTGCAAAAACAGGTATACATGCAATGCATAGAGATACAGAAGTATTCGTCGAAAGGGAGGAGCAGGAAGCAGGCAATCATTCAACAAAATAAAGGGGGTGTCTATGGCTCAGTGATTGATTATCGACAGTTTTCGCTATAGTCAAAGGGCCTGGGTAGTGTAGCTCCTGTAGAAGTGAAAGACAAATTGTTCCGGAAGAAAAAAAAAACACCCACACGTTTGTTTTGTGCCACCGCTCCATATATCTCTTATTTCCAGTATTCCTTAGAAATAACTGATGGAGTGTGTCTTCATCACAAGCCTCATGGCGCCCAGTGAAGGGAGGAGGCCTCTCCCAAGCTGGAACTGTGCTTTCTGCTGACCTTTGTATTGTTTTTGGAGGGGAAAATCAATGGATGCTGTATAGCGACTAGGGGAGAGAGAGAGGGCTACTGTAGCTTAGATGGGTGGACAAGTGCTGATGCGTCTTGGTGGGGGCAGGTGTCCCCTTTGCCCCCCCCCCCCCCCCCCCATCATCACCCATGCTGCGCCTACAATATTACCGTAACCTTCGCAAACTTATCTGCCCACCTAACTTTGTGTCCTTCTCGCATGTTTTACCGTCTGTCGAAATTCAACATTACAGACCCTTACCTTGCCTACGTGTTACACGCCATGTGCTTGCCCATTTATTTTTCTCAATTGCGAATAAAATGTCCTCATCACATGTGTGCTCCCAGACCCAATGCACTCTCTTCTTAATCATTAGTGTTTCACAAATACTTCCCTTTTCCACTACGCGCTGATTAAGCCCGAATCAGTATTTAAACGCGCACGCACGCACGCACACATGCACAATGGTGACAGCGCAGCAACGATGATGATTGCAGGGCGTTGACGCGAATTTTTGCTAACAGCACCACTGCACGATCATCATTGCTACTCCATGTCACTGTCACAAACTGCCGCCACAGAAGTACATCATTATTATGCAGTATCATAGGAGGCTATGGCAGTACATTAGGGCGCATTGCTATCAGTACGCACATAGGTTTTCATGCAGATGTGCCGCGTGACATGTTCTTGCAGTTCGCGCCCATCCGTAGTAAGCTCAAATAGTAATAACCATCTGTGTGGTTTCACGCGCTGTGAATACGAGGAACATCGTAGTGAAAGGCTCCTGAAATTCAGACCATCTTGTGGTCTTTCGCCTATATTGACATGACACAGTGCATGCATTCCAGCATTTTTGCTCCATCCAAATGCCACCCCGACCGCTACCGCGGGGAACGAAACTGTGACTCTCCGTGTTAACAGTTCAGCGGCGTAACGCGTAAGGAGAAACATGCGAAAATTTAGCAGGGCTAACGTTAAAAAATGTGTAAGTGGACGTTATGCAAGACGTTCTGCTAATTTCGCAAGTTATTTGTCTTCATTGTTTTCATGTCAAGCCACTGTGCTCCCAATTTACAGCCATCCATCAACAGCTGCGTATTCTACCGATTCAAGAGTTCTTTTATCCCAGATTGTGCCTCATTCCATACCATCTCATTCATCACGAAATATCATTACATAGTATTCCTCGCCATGTTCTTGTCAACAACAATTATACCATGTTTTCATAACACGATAATATCTATTACCTAAAATATTATAGAACTACGGCAAATTTACAGCACGCTTCTACGGTTTTAGTTTTTGGAATCGCATACCTCTTAATACTAAATCATGTTGGCCACGGCAATCTTTTAAACACAACTTGAAGAACATAATGTTGAATTAACCGTTTGTTCATATGTAGTAATCTCATTTTCATTATCATTTCACAGTTTTCTATTAATATTTTTAAGTTTTGTTTATAACTATAGTTAAATATCTTTTTTTGCTTTTTTATTAGAGATTGTTCTGATTTGAGTTTTTTATTTGTTTGCTCTTTTTGCCGCTATTACTTTTTATATACGCCACCTATTAAAAGAGGTCCTTCTGACAGTCTCGTATTTTGAGACCTCCTGATTTTGTATGTAATATGCAAACTGTTTTTTGTACATGCAATAGTAGTGAGTACACTTAACATTAGTTATAAAATTTTAGTAATTTGCAATCAAGCACGTGCTAGATTACTTAGTTCTGCACGTTGCAGCGCACTGTTTTTCATGATTCTCCCCTTGAAGATCAACTTTGGGTGGTCCAGTGACACGAAGAAGCCGCCATAGCTGAGGGATTCCCTGGCCGTCGCAAAGACGGGAACTTTTTCCCGTCATATAACATCGCAGGACCACTCAGTAAGGTTAGTCGAGGAGATGAATTAGCCATTTTTTTTCCAAGCGCATTCAATATACGAGTTTCAAATAAATTCAAGCTTCTTTCCAACAGTTGCAAAAATCTAACGTACAAGGGCCAGCATTGCACCAGCCTAACAGATATTTGTCGAGTAGTATAGAAGTAACCAAGCATCACAAACATTGCTACGCAGCCTATAAATACTGTCTGAAAACATCAAGAGCTATCTGTTCGCTACCACTAAGAAAGGGCAAAAGCCTCCACACATTCTTTTCATTTCTTTATTTGTCCACTGCGATCAAGGTGTCTGTACTAGGGCACGAAGTGTCTCTACCTCTTATGTTTCGGACCCCTCGGGGGGTCTGTCCTGATGATGGCAGCCTTGAAGCACCGCCAGCACGGAAAGAAACCCGATAGTGAAATCACAAGCAAGTACTTGCCCGGTCGCAACGCCCATCGGGGATTTCTCGTTGTCTACATAGCAAAAGAAAAAAAAAGAATGCTTGAGCCAATGCCTGAAGCTCATCTGTCATAGCATGGAAGGCTACATTAACTTCGAAGGCAGCCGAGTCATGGTTCTGTGCTTATGGTTCCAGAGAATTATTTGAAGAGCTTTTAAATGCAGCGTTGCTAAATTTAGCTCAGAACGGTGTATTGCAGTGGTTAATAAAGTGAGCTTACCCTCATAGAAGCGAGCATGTTCGAAGAAAATACATTACGTGCAGCCTTAGCCAAGAAACAGTAAACAGTACTGTGAAGCTATGAGAATCGTCGAATATATTGCTGTTTGTGTGCATCGCGAAAGAGCACTAAATGGACGTGAAAAAAAGTTGTTTTCAGGGCTCTCGCAGAGCACGCAGAAAAACAATGCAGCCCTGCCTCGGCTGGGACCATGCTTCAGTTATCGCCTGAAAAAAGAACTGCACAAAACGGCACTGTCTGGAATATTTCACTATCCAAAAAACGAGGAACACGCTTGACCGCAACCATGACAATCTACGTCTGACGTATGCAAGGTGCCTCAAGCGATTATATTAGCGAACTTAAGCTCGAAGCTTCGGCCTCTCAACTTAGTGAACAAGGCTTCTTTGTGGAAGCCGAAACGTCTTTCATTATATTATTGACACCTTCTTGGTCAGCGTCCTCTCTTTTTCATTCTACAATGACAAATGCATTATCCAAGCAACTTTTGAAGGAAGAAACGAGTTAGTGTAATGCATTGGTCCCTATTTATACCCTTACACTAAATTGGCGATTAGTCTATGCGCAGCTTGATATTTATCTCACGAGCGGTTCAGTACCTGTAACACGTAAATAACCTTGGTGACAATAAATGCATAACTCAGCGCCCGAGAACACAGAAAGTTCTCACCCTATCTATACTTGCGAGGCGCGTTTGACAAGTGTGAGTGCTGACGAGCAATGCGGCGTAGGGTTCCGAATTTGATGAAAAGGCACAACGTACCTGAGGGGAGCGCTGTTCCAACTAATACTAGCAGATGTAGGTAGTTTTGTTTCCCAGTAACTAATTCTCTGCTTTCTACATATTCACGGCCACTCCAGACACGCAGTTAGTCTCTTTTGTAAGCAGAAAAATACGCTATGTTATATATGTAGCATTAAACCCTTTAAGCTTAAACAATATAAAAACATCATTCGTTCAAACATGCTGACAATTCAAATACCATGGGTAGTAAGGGAACTGCTCCTGTGGGTATTATTATGGAGGTTGTACAGCACGAAATATATCGCCAACCTATTCCTTGACCTTGGTAACATAATTTGCGTACTTTTGCAGTTCCTAATGCACCCGATGACATCAGTCTCACGGAGTTTAGTTCGTTAAAGCTATCAAGATGTCTTCCTAACATTGAACAATTACAGGAATTGAACCGAAATGTTCGGCCTTTCCCGGAATGGTAAACGACTAAGGGGTTTCATTTCCAGGAATTTAAAAGAAGGGAATAGCGGCAACTTCTGATTCCCCGGAATAGAATTGGAATGAAAGTAGGTGCCAATTCCGCAACGCTGGTTCTGAGTACATTTTCTGAATAGCAAGAACTCAGAAGAAAGGCCAGTGCTATAATGTTCACACTCACAAACGTAGTTCTGAGTTCACAACTTAAAAGCACTTCGCACTGACTACAGAAAAGAGTTTCATGGTGAACTTGTAGCTTTCCATGTAAACAAGAAAAAAAAACACGCATAACAACTCCACTGTAGCAACTGAGGAAGTGCATCACAAGCACTCAGTGGTATCTGTTCGCAATGCGATGTTTATGAAAGCCTCATTGATGTAGGCTTTCCTCAGCACGAACAGAATTTTGTTAAAGTGGTACTTTTTTTGCAGCGCTTTATCAACCTTCTGCTCAATTATTGTGGCAGTTAAATACGCTCAGCTGCAGCGAGGTTCGCGTGGTTGTTTCTCTCTTTAGGTGCAGTCCTGTAGCGACACATCGACGTGCTACTTCATCACTGATCTAGAGGCAGCGTTGAAAGAGGCTCACTAGGCAAGCTGTTGACGCCCCCTGAGAGAATATTCAGTTTCCGAGACGTTTCTGGTCATTTAGGTTAATGAAAGCAATCACTTTTTGGCTATTTCTCATATTGATGTTTTTTGTTCTTGTTCACTCGAAGAAGAAGTGATCACAGAGAACAGCTCCAGTGTTCAGCTCTCGAAGGTTTCTCGATTTTCTCGGCGACTTCTGCAATCTGAGACACGAACACTGGGGGACGTGGTCCCGTAAAATGGGGGATCAAAACCCCGCCCAGCTTCCGGGCCCTGGACCGCCTCATCAGGGTGCGTCCGATGTGAGTAACTGCTTCGGCCCCAACGTGGGGCACAGTTACGCTTCTGATGGCTCTTTCACCGAAGACATGGCCTCGGACAGTGATTACACTCCTGTTCCAAGCCGCCGTCTGAAGAGAAAGATAAGAAGGACGTCGCCGACCGGTCCACAGGCACCAAAAAAGGGGAGTAGCATGCGGTCCTTCGCGATCTCGTACATGCCGACAACGACGACAGACGTCCTGAACACTCTAAATAGGCAAAGCTTGTCGGAGTATTTAGAACGTATCGCCCCTGGCCAGGTTGAGGAAATACGTATAAATACCCGCAAGAATATCTTGTCGGCGGATGTTACTTCAAAAGCTATACTGGACACGCTGAGGGCCATCGTCCAGTTGGGAAGCATTCCAGTGCGCGCGTTTTCCGCGTACGCCAAGGAAACTACGATAGGCGTCATCTATGATGTGGACGAAGAGATTACAGACTCAAGCCTCGAGAAATTGCTTTCTTCGACGGCTCCTGTAATTGGTTTTCACCGCTTTGGACGGTCGCGTTGTGTGAAAGTAGTGTTCGAGTCCGAGTCATTGCCTACTCACGTCAAGGTTGGATATGTGCGTTTTCTGGTACGCCCTTATGTACCGAGGCCTCTACAGTGCCATAAATGTTTGAAATTCGGGCATGTCGGTGCAGTTTGTAAGGGTGTAGAAACTTGCAAACGATGTGGCGGACCTCATGACGATGGCAACTGCAACTCTGCCACAAATTGTTCTAACTGCGCGGGTGCCCACGACGCAACCTAAAAGGACTGTCCTAAAATGAGGAACCAAATAACTATCATGAAGAAGATGGTTAGGGACCACTCCACGCACAGAGAAGCTGCAAGGGCAGTCCGGAGCAGTACACGTCGTTCACGACACCGACGCAAACGAAGGAGCAGTGCTAACCGAGTTGAAGAACTGACATCAAATGTCCAGGCTCCACCTTCTCATCGTTTGCTTTTACCGGCCAGAAACGAAGATGTCAGTGCTTCCGTACCTTTATAGCCGACGAATGAACGAGCCAACCAGCTTCCGGCCCGTACTACTTCGGAGTGGCATTCTTTACCATCAAGAGCTACGTGTACGCCTTCCACGCATAATGCTGCTGAATGCAGCGAGCAGGACGACAAGATGGATAATAATGACATCAAGAGTATGCCTAGAAATTTGATGGGTTAAATGCGCAAGATCCTTAGTAGTCTAAACACTCCGGCAGCTAAAGCTGCTGTCCAGTTACTTGAGGTGCTGGAGCCACTTCTTGTTGTTCTTCAGTAAGCGAACATGGCCTCGATGTTCGAAGATCGCATGGGGCAGACGCTTGTTATGCAGTGGAATGCTCGTGGTTTACGTGGTCGCCTCTCTGATTTCAGACAGCGGGTATTGAAATACCAATTCCCAGTTATTGTTATCTGCGAACCAAACGTGGATTCTACATTTCGTTTGTCTGGGTACGTCCAGCTTTGGTCTCGCAGTGATCACCGTGCAAGCAAGGTGCTAGTTTGTGTACGCCACGATATGACGTATGTACGACATGACATTCTGTCGCATACAACGAATGATTACGTTTGCTTGACTATAAAGTATAAGAGGCGCACGTTGTCAGTTACCGGAGGATGCATTCATCCAAGTGCGAAGATGGACTGCTCTCACCTTAGGTCTGTGCTTCAGGCTGCTCAGAGCCCCCACATTGTCATTGGAGATTTCCACGCTCATCATCCCCTCTTAGGTAGCACTGTAATGAACAGCCGTGGCAGAGATTTGTGCGACTTCGTGTGTAATTTTGGACTAAGGGTGGTGAACGAGGGATCGTCCACTTTTATTCGGGGTACTTCTTACGGCAGCTGCCTCGACATTGCATTTGTATCTAGGAGTTTCCGGTCTTCTGCAGCTTGGTCCACGGATATAGAGACTCACGGTAGTGATCACTTGCCTATATATGTTCAGTTTAGGTGGTACTGCCGTTCAGCCACCCGCTGCGTTCATCAGACAGACTGGCGTCTCTTCAAGTCATCTGTGAAAACCAGCTGTCAGCGCATTAATACACCATCCGAAGTAGAAGACATCATTTCTTCGTCCCTGCGTGACACAACATGACAAGTTACCATTCCGCTGCAACGATCAGCTACCGACTTACAATACGAGGCCCTTCGTGCTATCCGTCGCCGCGCAGAACGGCGATACAGAAGAACAAGATCACCGTCAGACCTCTCAGCCTGTCGTCAAGCTCAACGACACGTTCTTCGGAATCTCAACAAGCTGGACAGGCAACGATGGAGGTAATTTTGCGGTTCTTTGGACCCGAGACAGCCTCTCTCTAAAATCTGGCGGATAGTACGTAGTTTGCAATCTTCTCCACAACAAATTTGGCCATTCCGTGAGGTGGCTCTACATCTGGGTCGGAGTGATTTAGAGGTAGCCAAGGACTACTGTAGCCTTGTCGTTTCCACCGCTCACACTGTGAGCCAAACTCTTACCACCACTGTGCCCCCGTGCTTCGACGAACGCCTTTTACAACGCAGGAACTGGACGCTACAATTCCACTTTCTAGGCGCTCATCGGCACCTGGGCCGGATGGAATTACGTACGCTGCACTTCGCCATCTTGATACAGAAGCACGACCGATCCTGTTATCTTACTACAACACCGCCTGGGAGTCAGGAAATGTTCCAGATAAGTGGAAGTGCAGCCGCATAATCGCACTGCTTAAACCGGGGAAGTGACCTAATGAGCTTTCATCTTACCGGCCGATCGCCTTAAGCAGCTGCGTTGGCAAAGTCATGGAAACGATAGTATGGTCGAAATTAGAGTGGCTCTTAGAGAGCAATAATCGCTTTCCTGCGTTCATGAATGGCTTTAGGAGAGGCTGAGCAGCCATTGACGGGGTCATCAACTTGGTCTCCGATGTTGAACAGGAAAGATATTGAGGCAGATTAATGGCTGCTGTTTTTCTTGACTTTAAAGGCACATACGACAATGTCTTACATTATGCCATCCTTGATGCGCTTGAGGATCTAGAAATTGGTGGACGACTATATGCGTGGATCGTGAGCTACCTTAGCGACCGTACCGTGTATATGTGAACAAGTGATGTAGATACAGACCATTATAACACTCACCGTGGTGTTCCCCAAGGGAGTGTTCTCAGTCCGACACTTTTTAACATCACCTTCATTGGATTTGCTACTGAACTTCCTGACACGGTGAAAGTGAGCACATATGCGGACGACATCTGCATCTGGGCTTCTGGAGCTACGTGCCCCCAACTGCATGCTCGACTACAACGTGCAGTGACCATCACAGCAAGGTACCTACGTCGCCAGGGTCTCACACTGTCAACTTAAAAATGCGCAGTGCTTGCATTTACACGAAAACAAATGACAAGATACCCACTTACTGGGAATGGAACAGAAATTCGTGCTGTTGTGCAACGAAAATTCCTCGGTGTTATCCTCGACCGGAATCTATCGTGGTCAAAACACGTCACAGCCTGGAAGTCAAAGCTCAAGAGTTTTGTCTACGTTCTTCGGGTCATGGCCGGAGCAAAATGGGGCCCTTCGGAGGCAGCTCTACTGCAACTGTACCAATATTCATTCGTAGGGTACTTACGATACAGGATGGCCGTGCTTTCAAGCATGAAAACCAGTTGTGCGAGCACGCTAGAAAGCATCCAAGCTCAAGGGTTGCGCACATGTTTGGGCTTACCTCAATGCACATCAACCAAGGGAACTCTCGCCGAAGCTTGGGCTTGTCCAATCAAAGTATATGTGATCTGCGTAACTCTTCGAGTCCACCTTCGCCTGTTGACTCGACACAGGCAACATCCCCTATCAGCACTCCCTGCCAACCACCGAGACTGCAGTTATTCAAGAGCTATATCGCAGCTCGAGAACATCATACCGCCAAGATTCTCTCCCCCACGTGTTCCTGAGACACCTCCGTGGCTCGTGCCTAGACCACTTGTCATACTTCAGATTCCTGGGATTATGAAGAAGTCCCTTGTATCATCGATCGGCCTAAAGTGACTTACACTGCAGCACATTCATACTATGTACGATGGTGTGGCACACGTATATACTGATGGATGTACCACGTCGCGTACCTCCGCCGCAGCCTTTGTCATCCCGGAGATGAAAATAGCTCGACGTTTCAAGATACATCCCAAGACCACATCGACAGCCGCGGAATTGGTTGCTATTCGGGAGGCAATACGTTTCATGTCGACAGAACACACTCGTAAATGGACGATATTGTGCGATGCCAAAGCTGCTCTTCAAACCATCGATGGCTTCATGAGACAAGGTCCATATAATATCTTATCGATTGAAATAGCAGAGCTTCTTGACATTGCTACAAAAATGGACATGATGTAACATTTCAATTGATACCTGCTCATTGTGGCATAATGGGCAATGAAGCGGCGGACGCTGAAGCTAAGAGAGCTTTATATAGTGTCCCGGAAGTGTGCATCGCATTTTCTCGACAAGACACTAACATCCTACTTCGACGCGTAATGCGCAACTCCATCTTAGAGCACTGGCAGAAACCATAACACCAGCACAAGCGGCTGCACAAAGGGGACCCGGAAATGAAGTTCCGTATGCCTAACAAGTTAAAGCGAAGCATATCATGCGTTATCCATCGCATTCGCCTCGGTGTGGCTTACACGAGACGTTACACCCACTTGATTGGCTGTAATGACACAGGTCCCAATTGTGGTCACTGTCGGTTGCCAGAAACGCTCGAACATATATTTTGCGACTGTCCAGCATATGCAAGCGAACGTCAGCAACTGATATATTCGATTGGCCGATATATTAGTCGACCATTAACCGATGAGGTTGTGTTAGTTGCTTGGCCTGACGCTAGCAGCACACATGTGGGTATACGAGCCGTCATCGCTTTCTTAGAAGCCACTGGGTTGGATGCACGTCTGTAGAGTTACCCAGCCTAATAAGAACATGTCATATCTCAACCTTACAATCGTCATTCATCACTCTTTCACTCCCCAGTCATCCTTCCCCAGTGTAGAGTAGCAGGCCAGAGCAAACTATAGCTCAGGCCGACCTCTCTACCTTTCTGTAAATAAATTCTCTCTCTGTCTTGTTCACTCAATTTAACCCGTGTTTGAGCGCTGTTAAAAGTGTTAGGGCCTGTAGTGAGTGATTTATTGTGTGCTTGATCACGCCACGAGAGATGAGTGAGTGACAAGCCGGTATTTAAAAGTGCTCTGCACTTAAAATACCGTCCCGAGGAGGAAGTATGGAAGATGTAATGGTACCCCTTGACACAAACTACATTTGTTATACAAGTCGCTAAGCGATTGCGTGTGAAATACCTTGTCAATGTGTACACTTGGGCTGGTTGGCTCATAGTTGCAGTAAAACAGCGCCAGCGAAAATAAAAAATTCGATGAAGAGAAGGTACTAAAACAACTCGCCTTGTGTGCGTGTCTTCCACCTCCTCTTGTCAGTGGCTTTCACTGGTGCTCTTGAGAAAACAATGATGTGACGGGACATGCATGATGTTTCATAAACCAAATGTGACTTGAAATTCGTACCTCAACTGGCGTCGTAATATTGTATACGTTGTCGAAAATTGCATGTAGTCTTTAAATGCTGTTTCCCTTTCTTATATTGTCGTGTGGTTCCTATAACGCTCCTTGAAAGTGTGTGAAACACAAGAAAACTAAACTTCATATGCACGAAAAAGTATTGTCGATTGTTAAATTAGATTAAGAAGGAAGACATTTAAAAGCTCACCTTACTACTATTTGCAGCAAATATTCCTCTTCATGCTCACAGCGTATACAAAAACGAAAGCTTCCCGCTGTATTGTAATCATTTATAATGAAGCATCACACCTTGCTGTCAGCTTTCAGATTCGTTGCAAAAAGGGTATTTTATATTGCTGCTGTGTAAGTAAATAGAACACTAACACACGTCGTGGGTCTCTAGTTGTTGCGTAAGACTGGTTTCGTGTTCTGATGTTATTGAAGTTGATCCAGTCCTTCCATAGAACATGCTACTTGTTGACTCGTATTATCAGTGGCCAATAACACTAATGTACTAGAAGCTTCGTTCGACCCCTGAAGCGTTGCAATTGACGAGCGGGACACTATTGCACCACGGGTAGCGTATAGTGGCCCAAGGAGAACTAACATTATTGATGACACAAGCGACTACACAAAAATTCTTGAGGTTCTCTTCTTGCACAAATATGTATATGAAACTATATATGCATGTATGTATGTACCTTATGTATATGTATTATGATATTCGATTCAGATTGTTTTACTTGTTGGTTTGCTTGCCACTGCACGATACTGCTTGTCGTTACTGTCCTGTATAATTTGCTATAAATTGGTCATTGGGTCTCGTCAAGCTGTTTATGTAGCTTTTGACCCGATGAGACCATCCAGCATGTACAAACTAGAAAATAAAGAAAATCAATTGAATTGAATATATCGCTGCGCGAACTCTTCTCTAAGAAGAACTGTAATGGTTCCGGGTCACCTCTTGTTGTCCCGCTTCTGGAGCTGGGAAATAACAGACTAGAGGCTCAGACAGACCATACTTTGCTGCAGTAAAAAAAAGGCTCTGTAACTGTGTCTGCTTAAGCGCTGTGTAAGTATCAAGTCTCAAATTAAAGCTGAGAGCCTTGCAAAGCGTCGCAGAAAATTAAGTTATCACTTGTGTTGCAGCTATACCTTTCCGAGATCTGCCACAGATCACATTGAATTCACGCATAATTGAACTTGTCAGCCACAGAAGAGGCTTAACCCAATAAATGTAGAGCGACCTTGTTTTTTTCTGCACACCCCACGACCACGAGATTAAGAACGAGTACATTTAACTGTAGCTTAATTTGGCGACTCCGTTGCACTGAACTAATTGTGCTAGAAAAACGAATTATTTAAAGCGGTAGTCGCATGATGATGCTCAGTAAAAGGGAAAAAATATAACAAATGAAAAGGTGAAAGCTTTCTTCGACACATGGTACAAAAGAGACTCGCTGTCTCAGCAAGCTTAAGAACGTCTTTTAGGGAAACCAGCGCATCATATGCTAGTATTTACTGT
Organism: Rhipicephalus microplus; assembly: GCF_043290135.1. Taxonomy (NCBI): domain Eukaryota; kingdom Metazoa; phylum Arthropoda; class Arachnida; order Ixodida; family Ixodidae; genus Rhipicephalus; species Rhipicephalus microplus. The sequence goes on from NW_027464676.1 coordinate 587,805, forward strand.
GTATGAAGAAATGTTTTCTTCTCGCTGTTATTCGTGAAAACGACGCTTTCTATAGTTATTTTTCCATTGTCAGATGGGCCACTTAGGTCGCAATACGGTGAGATGCCTTTCTCTATTCTTCCCGCGCCGGCAGGTGTAATCCTTTCAGTAGAAGAATGCGAGTGAGAAATGCGTGTGTGTTTCTCCAGTCACAAGAAATCGTCTGGATAAAGCATTCTTGGTCTATTGCCTTGGTTATCTTGGATACAGGCCGCGGCGGGAGCCTCAAGTGGGTTAGTAATGAAAGCAACTCATGCATATACAAGCAGCGGTAAACCTTCACAGATATTCTGATGAAGGAACAATGGTCTGTGTTCCTCTTGTTGACAAGAGAAGCATCGCTCTGCGCAGTGCTTCCGTGGCAAAGCTAGAAAGAAGTGGGATGATACTGGAGAGGGTTTCTTTTTCCGTATTCAGCAGGTTATTTTCGCGGGTGCACCAGACACCTTGATACGTGTCATGCAGTTTTTGTATTCTGAACAGTTTTCCTTGAGGCAAGGCCTCCGACTGGGGAAAGGAGCCAATTTGGAACACACAGACACACACACACACACATACACACACACACACACACACACACACGCACACGCACACGCACAGGCGCACGCGCACGCGCACGCACACGCACGCGCACACGCACGCACGCACGCACACGCACGCCCACGCACGCACGCACACACGCACGCACACACGCACGCACGCGCGCACGCGCACACACACACACACACACACACACACCTTTATGACTACACGAGAAGAGATAAAACGAAGCAAGCAAGCGAAAAAAACAGACTGAATTTACAGACTCGTTCAAACTATAGCGATGGGCGATCCTTTAACTACGAAGTCCTGCAGACCATTCAAAGAAAAGTTAGAATCACCAGTTGCTATACTGCTCCGCACAAACTGCTCCACCAGGGTGGAACAGTTGGTGCGGAGACTTTGAGCTGGTGGCACGAGCGCTCGTAGGGCGGACGAGGAGGCAGTTGAGCTGAGACGTCGCTGAGCGAGGGTCTTGGCACGGCAGGTCGGCGATCCCCTTGCGCACGTACGTCGCACGCAGGAAGGCACCAGGCCCTTGGTCATGACGCGTGAAGCAGGTGACAGCAGGAACCGCAAGAGACTGGTTGCGGAGACCCTTCTACGCTTTTACGCTCTTCGTATCTGCCCCAGAAGGTCGACAGTATGGACCCTGGCACCAGCGTCGTGTTGCTCTCTGGCTTCCTTGGGCCTTACTTGGCAACCGGGATGGCGATGTCGGCTAGCCATGGAGGTTCGGCTGCCCGGAGGTTCGGCTGCCCCTAGATGACGGTAATGCCTCATACCCGGAATCGGCTGTTTTTGAAGACGTCTGTTGACAGACGCTATTGGGCCATTTATGCTCAATACCGAAGCTCGGTGGCACGGACCCTGACTCCAGCCTTTCTTCCTCTGTGCTGTCCAAGTCGGACTCCCGGGACTCTAGCTCGCCGTCGACTTCTTCGCTTTCTTTCCGCCATGACACAGTTCAATGGATTATTGTTTTCTTCTCAGCCGCTGTCATGCCACCTTCCAATTGGTCTTTGTCTTTCTGCCGACATTCGTTCACACTTAAGATCACCCGTCAACGTCTCAATCTTCCATGCGCTGCGCGTAACTGTTGCACGGTGCCGCTGTAGTGTAATTGCCACCGATTTTGCCGCAATGGCGACACTAAAGCCACGAGAACACATCATAGGTGCACTACAGCCACGCTCACTTATCACAGTGCGTAAGCCCCACTCATAGGGCGGATAATACTTTTCCTCGTCTGCATCGTTCCCTTTATAAAAACGCCTGACCTGCGCAGAAGGCGCAACACAGTCACAGCGAAAGCTAGAATGGCGGCCTTTCAGAGCCTTTCCTGAATACTCAAGCCAAGTCAAGTCAAGATCCTTGACGATGTGGCGCATACCCACGCTGGGGGATTGGCCAAGAACCGGATAGTTTTCATGAATTTCTTGTTTAATAACAGAATAAAATTAATCCATTTACGAGTCATAAAAGAAAGATGCAACAAGACAAATTTGGTGGTTGAATTGTAAATAATCTGTAGTGTAATGCAGAATACTCATTGAATAAATACTCATTGAATAAATAGTGCCAGCACACATGCTTGATACCAACTATTTTATTATTAACAAATTTATTTGGGCAGTAGGCCGGCATTCGATATGCTATTTTTTGTCGTTCTTCTGAGAAGCGTGGTATGCGCTAAACACTTGCTAGGAATTTTGTGCCAATTGTTCGTGTAGTGGCTGGCGATGATGAGTAATTATGGCTGAAGTGGATATGCGCCGCAGTTAAGGGGGGAACGAGAACAAGCTTTTGTAATAAGCTGGAGCATTGGACGGCCGACTCGTTACGCTATTCGCATTGTGCGACGACTGGTCGCTATTTCACTGTTTTAAAACACTTTATAAGTTTGACTAACGCGATTGCAATCCGACGTCAAGCCTGTCTAAGGCAAGTTTGACAAGTCACAAGCACTGGTGTAACTCAGTAGTAGATTGCTGGCACCCAGCGCACCCGGGTTAGAGCCCCACTGTGTCATTGGTGCTAGGCCAAGCCTGCCTAAGGCAAGTTTGACAACAAGTCACAAGCACCGGTGTAGCTCTGTAGTAGAATAATGATTTGTCACACAGAGGACCCGGGTTAGAATCCCACTGTGTCATTGGTGCTAGGCCAAGACTGCCTAAGGCAAGTTTGACAAGTTACAAGCACTGGGGTAACTCAGTGGTAGAATACTGGGCTGGCACCCGGTGGACCCGGGTTTGAGCCCCGCTGTGTCAATGGTGCTAGGCCAAGCCTGCCCAAGGCAAGTTTGACAACAAGTCACAAGCACCGGTGTAGCTCAGTAGTAGAATAATGAGCTGGCACCCACAGGACCTGGGTTTGAGCCCCGCTGTGTCAGCGTCGGTAAGTTTTTTTTTCTAATTTCACACGAGGTGGTTACGGAAAACGGCGGCGGCAGCGGACAGCTGCGCGTGACCCGAGTTGTGATCTCATAATAGCTTTTGCTGTAAAGTAAACTTGTGGTTATGCAAACTATTCATTCGTCAGTTTAGTTACAGTGGGTGTAAGCTCAGGAGTGAGCTGTTATGTGTTCCTGCACAAACGTGCAAAGTAGAAAATTTTAAAAAAGGGGGAGGAAGCTGGACCTCTCCCAACTTTTACAACCCACTTTTCAGGCTATGTTAAAGTTGGCCGCACCGCAAGCATCGCACAGTGTGCTGTAGCACCTTCGTTAAAAAATGTCACTAACGTCGAAACTATCAATCTTGCCATGTAATCTTGAAAGATTCGACTGTTTTTTTTTGTTTTTTTTCCCAGAGTTCATCACTGTTGAAAGCGCAAATGTGACTCTATGAAGTTACACGCCATATAAAGGCTACCAAAAAAAAAAAACCCAGTCAATCGCTCTTTGTACAGAATTTGTTTTTACATTCAGGGTTCACGTTTCCGGTCTTCTGTCTTCGACGTTATTGAGCTCGCTAAGTATCGTGAACAGATAACCATTTCGTCATAAGTGCCTTTCTCCTATCTACCAGACCTGAGGTTCAGTAACGCCTGCAAATCAGAAGCAGTTGCGGAGGTGCTCAATTCGCTTGTCAAATTATGCTGTTAACTCGCCGTCTCTTGACGACAGAACGTCTTCTCAGTTTACTCGCTACCGACGTCACCATCGGTTGCGTTCACTTGACTGTTCCTGACGCCAGGCAGCCCCCTCATGGTTGAGTAACCATGACCTTCTTTTCTCTCAGCTTTTGTTTTACTTTGCTCAACAGCAATACATCAGAGTACTGCAAACTAAAAGAAGAGAAATGAATAAAATATAACCCTGGCAATATTCAAACACAAAAAAAGGAAAACACGCCTACTCTTACATGGAACCCGCTTACTGTCAAGAGATATCCACTTTCAGTAACTTGACGTGACACCAACTTTCTGCCTTTTCCCTTCTGGTACTCGAATAATGTTGTTGTTTTCTCATACTGGGAGATAGAGGACGCAGTGTCACTGTGAAGGTCTACGTGCTATTTTCTATTCTCGTTATCATTCTGAGCTTGTCAACTAATGTGGAAGAGCTTTGCTAAGCCTGGATTAGCCGAAATGCAGCCAGTAGCTCCATTAAACAAGCTTTCGACGGCCGAACTAAGCCATCCGTAGACGGGAAATGCAAGTTAGTTAACAGGGAAATCTCTTCATCGCAGCGAGATTTGGGAGTTAAGCCACTGTTATTCGTTAACGTTATTCTGCTTTGGAAATGGAGGTGCTTCCAATTAAAATAAAGAAGGAAACACAGAACGTGACCCGCAGATGAGGTCGCAAAATTAGGTCGATAGGTCAACGGCAATCCCTGGAAAATACCCCGCATGCTTGTAATAAAAAATAAGCTCCGCATATGCCAGCATCTAGAGTAATATGCATGAGAAGCTTCTAGACTGACACCTTTACTTGATGAGCAACGCCATGCGATTTCTTAAGTTTTTCCAGACTTGTACTCTAACGGTGTGCTTATGATAGATAATAGAGACATTACTTTGGCGTTCGAAAAGTACTATAATGGTTTATTTGGCCCTCCCTCTGATGATCTTGACGTTCACCTCAAGGATAGTTTTGTTTCTCTTGTGAACCCCTTGAAAGACAATGATTTTGCAGTCATTAATGGACCCATTATTATACAGGAAATTGAGCAAGGAATCAACCGCTTGCCTTTGTTGAAAACACTTGGCCCTGGTGGCATCTCAGGCGAATTTTACAAAGCTTTCAAGAAAACGCTTGCTCTTACATTGCTAAATATTCTTTCAAACAAGTTAAGACATGAATACACTCCCACAATCCTTTCGCGAAAGTCACACTGTGTTAATACCGAAAACAACTGACAAGGAAAAACTTCGCTTCGTCAAGGGCTACAGACCAATATCACTGTCAAACGTAGACAACAAAATTTTCGCAAAAGTATTATCAAATAGGATGCAATTTGCTATGTCGATCCTCATTGGGTCTCATCAGACATGTGAAATCAGGGGTCGATCTATACAAACCATTATACACGTCGCTCGTGCAGTGCTTCAATACTGTCATGGTTTTCAAAAACATCTTGCAATGCTACAGGTAGACCTTGCAAAAGCTTTTGTTCGTGTTTGTGATTGCTTCCTTTTTTTTCTTTTCGAACAAGCCAATGTTGGCAAAGGCGTTAAACTATGCTATAATAAAATCTCAACTCGTCTGATAGTTAATGGTCAACTCTCCAAGCCTTTTTCTATTCGCTCTTCTGTAAAACAGAGATGCCCGATGTCACCTCTTCTATTTTCACTTTGTCTAGAACCACTGTGTTTAAGCATAATATAGTCGAGTTGCATTCGAGGCTTCAGTATATTAGGCAGTGAAGTTAATGTATTAGCTTATGCAGACGATGTCGCATTTTTTTGCACAGATAACCAAGTGTTGAAAATGTGGTATATACTATTGAAAAGTTTGGCGTTATATCAGGGGCTTGTTTAAGTACCTCCAAGAATTTAGGACTGTCGTTTGGCTTGTAAGGTAGCACAACGAACCCCTTTGCAGGGATTAATTGGACAAGAACTCCTACAACGTACCTCGGTGTATCTTTGCATCCATAGATGCAGTGCGCATTACTGGAAGGAATGCGTACCCAAACATGAACGACGGGCCCAGACATTTGTTCCCCATCGACTTTCAATCTTTGGGAGAGCTGAAGCTTGCATTACTTTCTTAGCAACGAAGCTTTGCTATGTATTGCAACTTATTAATTACGCAAGATTTTATATACAACGCTTTCATCGGATTTTCGCTACGTTCATATGGTCTTTAAGAGTTTTGAGCCCATGCGTCGTGATAGTATATTCAAGCCAGTTAGTGAGGTTAGGTGAGGATTAAAACGCCTTTCTCTATGGCAACTAGTGTCACGATTCTTCTTTTTTTGATACAGTTTCCATTCTGTAATCCGTTCCTTCTTGCAGGTTACACTTGTTGATTGCTTAGCAGATTTAATTGTTTCATCAAACTTCTCCAAACGCCCATACTTGTGGGGATTCATGAAGGAAGTTTACCTCGCAGTTAAGTTTTTTAATGCTCGCTTTTCTGTAGAATACCTGTACACAGTATCACGCAAAGTGCTGTATAAAAATCTACTGAGTACGCTCTTTCAACCTCCATTGTACCTCTCACTGTACTCCAATCTTCCAGGCCACGATGTGTCGAAGCGAGTGCGAAAATGTACATTCCACCGAATCCAAAAACATTCTTCTATAAACTCGACATAGAAACATTGGCGTTAAGTACATGGTTAAAAAGAAAGGGTATTTTTATTCCGTCTGTTAACTGCCGTCTATGTGATGTGCCGGAAACGAGTAAACATTGCTTTGTTAGCTGCGAAGATGCCATACTGTTTTGGGATGTCCTTCAGCGAGCACTAAAAAAAAACGTTTCGTCATTTTTTCTCAACAATACGTTATCTTCTACCATCAGTGCTTGATGGAGTGCCACTTGATATGTTTTTTTCTCATGGGTATAGACAGCTCGTGGAAGACACGAATGCGAGACCGCAATGCAGAGTGCACCACTTCTTCAAGAACACACTCCATTCCAATGGCTATTCACCTCAAGAACATTTACGCCGAGCTAGACTTTAGGCCGGACTGGTACTTCATTTTAGAGAGCTGTTTGACCTCACCCCTTTCTCGTTTGCATAACACAATGTGAAGAACTCTCGATGTGGAGAACTCCCGCTGTGTTAGCCATTGAGTGTTTATGAGTAAAGCTTGAGCGCATATTTTCGCCATTTATTGTACTTTTGTTTGCCTAATTTAGTCTTTATTACGCAAATACTTTATTAAATACCATGAAGAAGAAAAACCTCTCGGTGGCTCAGTGGTTAAAGCCTCGCATTCACGGCGTGGAGGTCCCACGTTCGATTCCGCGTTCCGGTGTCTTTTTTTCTGGGACTTCTTTTTTTCTTGCATTTTCATATATATAGATACGTATACATATACAGTGCATGACATCAACGCCTACGTCAACGTCGACGCCGACGCCAGCGGCAAAATCCAGCCGAGGGTATCCACATAATTGCTAGTGCCATAATTAGCAACGACAAAATTGGTAAGCTGACATGTAAAGCTTGTGTTCGCGAGGATGGAAGTCCTCGACGCTGCTACATAAATAAATGCTATAAATAAATAAATGCTGCTACACGACTCTCATGGTCGCGACAGATCATACCAGCCGAATACGCCACAAATACACCGTATTTGTCCGGTATACGAATACCAAACAAATACGCCGCAAAAAAAAAAAAATCACAGCATATCCATGGCCTGAATGATGATGAGTGGGGTGAAGCGTCCGTCCGTTCGTTCGTGTGTCCGTCCAACCGTGGGCCAATCTGTTGGTCCGTGCGTCTGTCCGTCTCTCTGTCTGTATGCCCGTCCGTCTAGGAAACACTCCTAGCACCACTATCTCGCATCTTTTCATCAGGTATTGATTATGTACAACTACTGCCATCTAGTGGACATTACAAAGACACTGCAGCATATTCACGGAGTGAATGATGGAGAGTGGGGCGCAGAATTCATCCGTCCATTCGTTCTTGCTTCTGTCCGTCCATGCGTCCGTCAGTGTGACCGTCCGTGCGTCCATCAGCCCGTCCGTGCGTGCGTCTGTTCGTGCGTCCGTCCCTGCGTTCGTCCATGTAGCCGCCCCTGCGTCCGTTCATGCGTCCATCCATGCATCTGTCTATGTGTCCGTTCGTCCATCCATTCAACACTCCGAGTACCACCATCTCGCATCTTTTCATCATATATTCCCCATATAGAAGCACCGCCATCCAGCGGACATTCCAAGGACTAAACGAGAGGTGGCACACGCACACTTTCTTACGGCTTGCGCTTCGGGTCCACTTCCCGCCTTTAACTACCTCGAGTTCATGGTATATACTAGTTCACTGTATTCATGGCACTGCGGCCGAACGCTCGCTAAACCTTTCGAAAACCAAGGAGGTTACGCCCAGCGAGTATGACGTAGCAAACTTTTTCAATCAGATAGTGCTCAATGTACATGCCAATGGCTGCTAATGGGAAATGAGAGGCAGAGAATTCGGCTTTTACTTTCTTTCGGCTTGCGCTTCGTATCTACTTCCCATTTTTAACCACCCCGAGTTCATTCATGGTATATACAAGTTCATTGTATTCATGGCCCTGCGGATCAACGCTCGCTAAACCTTTCTATAGCTAAGGAGGTTACACCCAGCGAGTATAACGTACAACCCTTTCTTGTCAGATAGTGCTCAATGTACATGCCAATGGCTGCTAATGGTGATTGCAGCCTGCGCGTTAACTAAAAGCCGAATGCTCCTGTCTCTCATTCCCCATTAGCAGCCATTGACATGTACATTGAGCATTATTTTTTATTGTTCAACAACGCACAGAAGAAGTCTCTCACCGGCACCACCTTGGAGGTCAAAATGTTATACTTGTTACATACTACGGAGGACGAACGGGTGCCGCTATAAAAAGTTTCGCCCCTAAAACTGAATTAGAGGTGGCTAGCTACTACATACATCGAGGACGCACGACCCATGGCTTAAGGAGCTTGACCCCTAAAAGTCTATCCCCTGCGGCACATACCCGCTCTCTTGGGTATGTGCCACCGGTGGTTACGAACGATAACTGCAGACGAACGGGTGATGCGGTAAGAAGCTTCGCCCGTAAAACATCCGTTGTCGCGATCTAATAACAGTTTCCATTGCAAAATATGTGCACCACGCCACCCTGGAAGCACCGACTCCTGTGTATTTCAAGGTTCAGTGTTATCTTCAATTTCTTTAGGGAAAGCCTTTTTACTGAAGAGACTTTTCTCGGTAATCATTCTTGTTTTCACTGTTTTAACTTTGAATCTACTGTCGTTCACTGTTCAGGTCATTTATTTGCCTCGATTTTAGTCCAGTGGTCTCCCTCGCACCCCACCTACCAGTTTTCATTTTATTCAATTCGCATGCCTTCTTCAGCTTTGCTTCCCTCTCTTATCTTTAATGGGGTTGTTTGATCGCTGCTCTCGAAAGAACGAAACATACGAGCACTAGCTATTACGTTTCGCCCCACAACTGATCGTCACTCTAGCGCCCACTTCCGGGGGCCCAAATTATATATAATCGGATTCGCTCTCTTACAGTCTCTCTATTGCAGGCACGGCACTACTCGGGCTACTGTAAATGAGCTCGAGTCGATCTATAGGCTCTCGTGAGGGGATGGAAATTTTCCTGCGCCAGCGCGACACTGTGCAAGAGGCCTTAGAGATATTGAGCCAGGCAATTTTCTCTTCGCCAAAGAGTAAGAACGACCTTTTTTGCGCGTAAGTTGAAAATCCGCAGACTCCTGAGCCAGCGGGCATAATATTGCAGTCCTGAAGTATAAGCTAGCTCTGCTCATTGTTAATCAGAAAGCTTTCCCTCCGGTATGAATTGGGCTTAAGAATCATACATGAATGCGTGTAACTTGTTTGCCTAACTCTATAGCCTATCAAAGATCTGCAGCGTGCACCGTAGATTTAAAAGGGTAGTCAAGAGGGCAACTTTGGTGTAGCGTACATTGCCTAAGTGGCTATGAAAGCCTGGACGCCAGCTATGGCCCGTCTGGGGAGAGCAGTTGCATATCACGTATACTAGGGTGAAAGTAATCTCACAGTACATTCTGTCAAGTGTGGTCGCTCCCTATATTAATTCGAAGGCGTTCGATTTCTGCGCTGATGCAGCAGAAGGAAGTGTGCAGCTGAGTAGCTTTCTTGGGTTGTCTCCCTCTTCCTTCCGATCTCTTTTTCTTTATCTTTTTTTTCATATTTTTCTTAGTTGCATTTTTGTCTGTTTTTAATTTTTATCCTGGTTTGTTTTTTTCTTTTTCTTTCTCTCTCCTGCTTTTTCTCGCTTTCTTTCAATTTTTTGTTCATTGTTTTTGTTAGGCCAAGTGAAGCCAGCATGCGACAGCATGCGAATGCACGGGCCGCACTCAATATCATCGTCAAGGTGCCCGAAGAACATGATGAAGACTTCTTTAAGGTCCCACCACGCGCTCCGTACTTTACAAATGGTTATGCTACACGTGGTTTCGCATGTGTTACGCAAAACGAGAAGGGCAGCATACGGCGGCACAAGACAGCCCGGGTGCGTAAAGTGTTCCGCACCTAAATTCTTTTCTCAAGGACAGTATAATATTCGATCAGCCGACCAACCAACGAGCACTGGGGCAGTTCTCTCTGGTTCTCGGGGCATCAAGCTACAGTTAGATATAGTGGCAAATATATAATCGCCTATTATGAAGCATGAAAACTCCCATGCCTTCTTCTGAGGCACGAATGCACAGAGAATGAAGTTCATTGCCTCTTTCTATGCAAACTGAATATCAGGTTTTCTCCTAACTACAGACCTTCCTATACCCTGTGCGTTTTAGAAGAACAACTTTGCATACATTATCCGTGCTGCTGAATTGCACTCGTTGTAACTTTTCTCTCTTCCTCTACGCCCGTGTACTCAGATTTGGGTGCACGTTAAAGAACCCCAGGTGGTCGAAATTTCCGGAGCCCTCCACTACGGCGTCTCTCATAATCATATGGTGGTTTTGGGACGTTAAACCCCACATATCAATCAATCTCTTCCTCTACGACGAAGAAGAACACGTAAGGCCTAGATTATCAGTGATACCACGAAAAAGACCCTGCGAAATGCGCACGAGCCTATGCACACGCTGAACTAATTACGCCAAAATGGGAAAGTTCACCGCATTCTGCAATTGATTGTTTATTTGTGGAGAACTTTTGAAGGTACCAGCGAAAAGCCATGGTGAGAGTCGCGTAGCTTTCAACTGCCGTTTCGAGAACCTGCGGCGTTGATTCAAGATCTCGCTCCCACGAGACGCCATTGCGTCTACGTTTCTCAATTAGCGAGTGACAGCATGAAAAGGTAGACACCTCGCTCCATGGCTTAAAACCGTTTGCTCATTAGTTTGTTCCACTTCACTGCATGCGATATGGAAATTGCGAAAAAAAAATGGAAACCAACCTTGAATTGGATAATTTATTTAGTCATTAGGTCTACATTCGCAGAAGTCCAAAATTATGCAGTCTCTCTCTTGAAGTAACTTTACCATTAACAGGACCTTTCAAATCTCTTAACGACGTCAGGCAGAAGAAATAGGGTTCAGGCAAAACAAAAGAGTTCACGATGCGTCGTGAAATGAACGTTTTGTTTTGTTTGACGTTATTATAGGTGATTATTATTCACGTAGCCACCAGTTTTCATTTCATAAGACAATCGAGATATATATTGCTCAAAGGTGTGGGCCTGTAAAGTTTTTTTCTCTAAAGAAATAAATCTTAGAGTGGACACTATCACATCTACCAATTCTAATTTATTTCGTGCGAGATTTTTTCTTCTGCATTATTTTTTAAATGCGAAGCATTTCTTAGCGAACTCCGGCTACCTTGAGCGTATCTATCTATCTATCTATCTATCTATCTATCTATCTATCTATCTATCTATCTATCTATCTATCTATCTATCTATCTATCTATCTATCTATCTATCTATCTATGTATCTATCTATCTAGCCGCCCACGACTTTAAGCTCTCCTGACCGTTTCGATATTCGTATGGCATAAGATGACTGTATGGAGAACATATTTGACTAGTCATAACATGAAAATCATGACATGTATGTCGTGAATGTCATGATTTACATTTAATGGTCCTGCACCTCTTGCGGTGGTTTCGTTCACATGACGTGTTGCAAAACTGTATGGTATGACATGATTGCATAGCGAACACAAGTGACAGACCGTAACATGAAAATAAAGACACGCGTGTCTTGTAACAACATGACTACATGCCACGCTCATGACGCACTTGCGGCCGTTTCGCTAACGTCACATATACCAAATTTCGCATCACGGTACGTGAATGGAGGACGAAGGTATGTGACTGGCGCAAACATGATGAGATGCGTGTCATTTAACAACATGATTACATGCCACGGTCATGATGCGCTGGCAGCCGTTTTGCTGGCTTCACTTATACCAAATTTGGTATTACGGGACGTGAATGAATGACCAAGGTATGATACTCTTGCAAAAATGATAAACATGAGATGCGTGTCATTTAAATATGACTACATGCTACGCTCATGATGCGCTCGCGGCCGTTTCGCTAGCTTCACATGTACCAAACTCGTTATTACGTGGCGCGAACTGACGGCATAGGTAAACTGCACATCCAAACATGATAATCACGACATGCGTGTCATGTAACAATATGACTACTTGCCACACTGATGATGCCCTCACGGCCGTTTCGCTAGCTTCACATATGCCAAATTGGTTATTACGTGACACCAATAGATGACGAAGGTATGTGACTGGTGCAAACATAATGATCATGAGATGCGTGTCATGTGAGAACATGTCTACATGCCACAGTCAATGCGCCAATACATTTCGACGTGACGCGGTGCGGGTGCTTACCGGCGTTCATTTCTTGGCGTCACGCCGGCGTTGCCATGCCAGGAGGCGCGCGCCGCACTGCGCTGCTTTGACGTATGCGCGTTTCAGCGCGTCCGGCGTCCCTCCGTCACGAAAAAAGGAAAACACAGTGTTGTCTGCGTAACGCATTGGCGCGAAATGCAGCATATCGCATTTCGCGCCGGTTACCGTCGGGACGCGCCGACGGACGCTGGTCGTGCTGGTCGCGCGACCAGCGTTCAGCAACTAGCAGGCGGACGGCAAAACAATCGCGCGCACGCTATGCCCAGCGTGCGCGCGAGTCAACGCTGCATAAGAGTATATTGAGCCCTTCATGATGCGCTCACGGCCGTTTTGCTAGCTCCACATATACCGAATCTCGTGTTACATGAAGTCAATGGATGACGAAAGTATTTGACTGGTGCAAACATGATAATCCTGACAAGCGTGTCATGTAAGAACATGACAACATACCACGCTCATAGCGTGCTCGTGGCCGTTTCGCTACCTTCACATATACTAAATTTGGTATCACGTGACGTGAATAGATGACGAAGGTAAACGACACATCCAAACATAATAATCTTGACACAAAGGTCATGTAAGGTATCATTTACCTCCACCTCGTAACAGTGTGCTGATTTTAAAGTGACTTATCAACCTTTCTCATTCGTGCTTCGCATATAATCGAGTTCCACTGTGCATGGGATCTGCCAATTTTGTCTTTCTGATCGTTCATTACGAACATGCTTATATAGTACTATTAAAAACAGCATAAACCAAGCTTTATGTTTGCCATTCCACTTGGTGTACATCATACACGTTGGTCCGTATTCTGTGCCAAACTGCTTATTGTGACATTCTGACTTTCGCCTATGCGTATTGTCCGATGTGATTAAAGTGTCAAATACGCCAGTTCCGTCGACAATTTGTAGCGAGGCACCGATGGCTAAAGTACAAGTAGTTTATTAGGTAGTGCTGCGCGCAAAAATTGAAAACCTGCCTAATATCTCCACACGCCGCACTGTTTTTGTATTAGCTTAATAGTCCTATGCAAGAACTGTAGTATTGTATTCACGTTTTTACAAATATGAAAACGATTGTAGATCTTAGACGCATTTAAAGCAGTTAAAAACACAAAACCAAATATATTTCTAGAATGTTAATGGACGTGAAAATTCCGCATTTATCTCTATATCTAGAATTGATAACATTGAAAACACCCAAACAACACCTCTCTTGTTCACTGACCTGCTGTGATATGGGAGAAAAGGCGTCCCGGATAAGAGACAATCTATTTACATGTATTTTATGATGTGCGTGAAACAGAAGGACATAATGAAGCCCACATAAGCCTCAGCCAAAGCTTCTCTAGCACCTGAGGTTCACTTGAGCATCCAGTGTATTTTGGAAGCCCGTCAGAAAAATTACCATGTGCTATTCCGTCTATGACCCAAGAAACGGCACCACTGTTATATTTTTCAACGGAGGCGTTTGGTGACTGTGAAGTGGAGGCACCGGATAATGTAAACGAGACCCGTGTGTTTTCTTCTATTTATTTTAGTTTGCTGTTCGAGTTACTCAATTCCTTATTCATTAGACATTCTTCTTTTTAACAGTGATGTTACTGAAGCTCGCCGTATTTTTTTTTTTGTCGTACAACCGAAATGATCATCATTACGAACTGGCAGGTGCTTTCTGCCAGGTTTCTTCAATCATTCGAGTGGCGAAACGTCCCATAGGTCCAATGTATCGAAATTATTATACACCATGGCATAGAAAATTGGTGTTTTGCAGACAATCGTGTCGACTGTTGAGCAAAAAATAAATAAGTAATCACTTTTAACGATGCCAGCGATGCGTGTAGCGTTGGGCAACTTGCGAAAACCGCGTGTAGGGGGGGGGGGGGTTGCCGTGCGTAGAGTTAATATAACACACGCAAGAGGAAAAGCTGGGCCAGAAAAACTATAACCACCAAAACACTGATATCTTGGAACGTTATCATTGCTACCTTTACAATACTTTGAAGGAGCTGCTAATATAGATGCTTAAAACACTCAAGTTCCTGTAGTATCCATAAGAAACATGCATGTTCGCGTATTATAAACGGACGAAATTCTGTGTTGTTTACATAAACTATTTTAGGAAAGATGCAATGATCATTTATGCAATTTTCTGCGTGCGGAAAGAAGCGTTTCAAGTTCATTTTATTAAATGGTGCCACCATTTCTGACCATAGGAATTTCAGGGCGAGAGCATGGCCAAGCGGCTGATATTGTCGATTGGGCCAGCAATCTTGCGCATCGTGTGAATCGTAGTGTCTCGTCGTCCGTGGTTATCTTGTTGTTGTTGTTGCCATGAGTCAGCAGCTCAAGCTTATGAGACAGTCTCTAACTGCGATGAAAGAGAGACATGAAATAGATATAAATGCCAGGAGAGATTGCAGCATGCACTGGCGAGTGCAAGTGAGCCCACCCTGAAGCTAAATATCATTCCACCATGGCGGCACCCATGCGATTTTAATGCATGGGCAAAATGGGAAGCTTATCCTCTAGAGTAGAATACTAATTCCATGGCACCGTGATACTCTTGTGTTTATTTCACAGTTGCCCAATGGAGCGAAAATCTTCAAGTCGCTGTAAAATAGGCCACAGGCGTGTCCGGTTGCAGAACGCACTGTTGAAACTGGGATTATTGAAGAAGCTTGCTTTCTACATCATTTTCTTTGTCGTCTTCTCCTGCCTCGTGTCCAGAACACGTGTGGCGATTAATTCAGTGTTGCCTGTTATAACACGGATAGGTAGCAAAATGAGCTCAGATAAGTAGAAGGAAACAAAGAGAGGTGAGGAAAAACAAAAGCGAGATAGAAAAGGAGACACAAAGACAGAGATAGAGAGAAATTCCTGGCGAAAAAAAAATTTTTTCACGAAGCAAGATTCAAGAACCACGTGCCCTCAATCCAACAGGCGAACGTCTTCAGCCCTCGGCTATGCAGGCACACTACAGCATTGTATACCATAGGCTAATACTGTATGTTGTAGCACTGGACTAGTAAAGTGAAGTGATTGTAAGGAGCAGACATGTGATTGTGAAGACCAGGGAAAGGAGGAGATAAAGAGTAAATCACATTATAGAAAGAAATTAGAAAGAACGGAATAGAAAGATATACACAGAGAAAAAGAACGGCATGGGAAATTACGTGGAAAAGAAAAGGGGAAGAACTGAATGGAGAGAGAGAAAGAGAAGTGAATAGAAAGAAAGAGCAACCAAGTGAAAAACAGAGAGAGCTTATGAGGCTTGGATCAAAAAGAAATGAAGACAGAAGTTGCAAAAAAAAAAGAATTAGACAAGAAGAGCGAAAAGGGTGAAAGCGGAAGAAAGAAAATAAGAGAAACGCACTAAAAAGAAGAGCAAATAATCAGAAATGAACAGACATAAAAAGACACACAGAGAGGAGAAAGAAGGTGAAGAAAATTGAGAAGGAAATGAAGAAAGAACTTTGAAAACTGAGCAAAAGAACGAAAACGACCACTGCCTAGGTACCATAGTCAGCTTCTTTGCCTCTTTAGTATTTCATTTTGAGCGCAAGCAACGATAATTTTGTTTATTTCCTAGATAAAATCAAAAAACAAGTTGTAGTGGTAGGTCGTCAATCCTTCCGCATCAAGGGAGTTATAACTTGACAGGATGTTCATTAGAAAGGCAGCATGTCAGAGAGAGCTCGCAATACCTCACTCCTGGGCGAAGTGTTCTCAGAAGCTTGCTAATGCTGTCAATCCTTATAAAGAACTTTTACATCAGAAGTACACGCTCACAAAAACAGTTAAAAGCAGACACAGCATCGGAATACACGGTTACAGGAAGTGATTGGTTTTCCTTTTCCCAACCAAATATATGCACCACCAGGCTCAATTACATCTCATCTGCAAGAACAAACGAACGTGGGTAAGCAGTGATACGTATATTAATTCGAGACTCGGTAATAAAAGCTGTAAGGGAGACGGGGCACAGTCTGGGCCTGTAAATAAATATGCTACCGACAAAGCCTGCTCGTCAATCTTGTTCGGTGAGAGAGCACACGTCAGTGCAATGGTCAAACAACGAGACAGGAACTTTTTGTATGCGTCGCTGGTGTCTGCTAGCATGACCAGCATTGGCCACTTCGGAGGTGACATGGATCTTGTGGTGTCCTTCCGTTACGCTCTTAGCTTATGTCGGCTGCTGGTTTAGTACGAGAGTTACTGGTGTTTACCATACGCGAGCAATGTTTAGCTATATTACGTTTATCACTCACACTGGTGTGACGTTCATTGGCACGGAAAGCTTAACAGAGGAACTTCAACTTTGCTGGGATGGATTTGTTTCCTAAAACAAAGGCATGGACTTTGCTTGTAGTTGACCCCTGGTTTAATTCCGTAACAAATGCACGAAAAGAGTTACAATTTAGAACGTTTGAACTAGGTTCACAAAACAGCCATAATTGTTGTCATTCCCAGAAGTTCACTACAATGATTTATATATGAGCAATAGCGTTTCAAGGACGGGCACTGATAAGCTCGCATAACACTCTTTCAAAGCTTCATCTGTGTTGAGAAGCAGCTTTCAAATGCGTAACGCCATTAAGAAAAAGATGGCAGATTCTATTTACAGTGGGAATCAATATGCAAAACAAGAATAGGGAAGGTAGATATGTCACTCTAGAATCAGCTCAACATTACCAGGCGGACGTAAATTATGCAGTATATGACTTTCATGTCATAACTATATAGTTTAGGGCGTGTCATTTACCTTCATCGTCTATTCACGTCACGGGATACCAAATTTGCTATATGTGGAGCTAGCAAAACGTCTGCGAGCACGTGATGAGCGTTGCATGTAGTCATCATGTTTTAATTGACACGCATGTCATGATTATCATGTTTAGACGTGTCATTCACCTTCGTCGTCTATTCACGTCACGTGATACCAAGTTTGGTATATGTGGAGCCAGCAAAAGAGCCGCGAGCATGCTATGAGCGTGGCGTGTTGTCCTGTTTTACATGACACGCTTATCATAATTTTCATGTTTGGACGTGTCATTTACCTTCGTCGTCTATTCACGTCACATGATTCTAAGTTTGGCATCGTATATGTAGAGCTTGCGAAGCGGCAGTAAGCGCGCTATGAGTGAAGCGTGCAGTCATGACTTACATGACATACATGTCTGATGAGCACGTTAGGGTCTATCACTTATGTTCGCCATGCAGTCATGTCATACCAAACTAGTTTTGCAATATGTCTTGTGAACGGAACCACTACAAGATTAGCAAGACCATTGAATGTAAATAATGACATTCATGACAAACAGGACATGATTTTCATGTTATTACCAGTTCCGTAAGCTCGTCATACACTCATGTTATGCTGTACCAGTTTTGGTATCGATACCATTATCGCAACGGCCAGGAAAGCTAAAAGTCGTAGGTGGATAGATAGATAGACAGATAGATAGATAGATAGATAGATAGATAGATAGATAGATAGATAGATAGATAGATAGATAGATAGATAGATACATAGATAGATAGATAGATAGATAGATAGATAGATAGATAGATAGATAGATAGATAGATAGATAGATAGATAGATAGATAGATAGATAGATAGATAGATAGATAGATAGATAGATACGCTCAAAGTAGCTTATGTTTGCTAAGAAGTTCTTCGCATTTAAAAATTTAGACATCCTTAACCTTCGCCCTTCAGAGATGGTGGCTGTCGCCATATTTGCCAACACACACACACACACACACTCTCTCTCTCTCTCTCTCTCTCTCTCACCTTTCCGAGTGCTAGCCTACCATGCCATACTCTATGACCATACTTCCACTGCGGGAATCTCCTGTGCCGCAAAATAGCCTAAGTGGAAAACACCTTTCGGCTCCTATTTTTATTTGCATCTAAGTGGAATTTTCTCTCTTAGGACATAGTGAACGCTACTTTTCCAAACACATTCATAAACGATGCGACGAATGTCCCCAGGACAGACGCCGAAATTTTCGCGAAACCAGCTGTCTGATGCTCTTGCGCTAAAATGTTTTCTCGTTACTCTGCCTCACGACTTGACAACGGGCTGAAGCTCTATCCAGACAATGCGTTGCATGAAAGACAGAGCACAATGATGGTTTAAATTTTGATCTGTTAGAGCTCTGTTGAGGTGCCAACTGATGCATAACAAAATATTTCTCAGCAAAAATTGATCTAGTCGCCTTGCTCCTGACCTAAATCCACACTTCCCTTCATGCTATGAAGAGTTTTGCTAATCAGTACACATTCTCTGGCAATGTTAAGCGTTGAAAAATGATTTTTTGACAAAGAAGAGAACATGAAAGAAGCCGTCAAAAGCAGTGATGTCCATGAACAACTAAGGACTGTGCAAACAGCCCGCGAACAGGTAGCGCACCATGGTCTACTAGCTCCAACGCGTGCGTGGCCCACAGCTAGTACTGCCAAATGTGTTTTAAAACCTATTCTGTTAATAAATTAGAGGTTTGCCACCAACGTATAGCGAAATCTGGCTCCATTGCTTCGAAGTAATAATTATATCAATATTGGAGAGTTCACTTACATTCAGCATGCGTGGTTGGTTGGGAAGCAATGACTGCTGATTAACACCGATGTTAAGTTAGGGGACACATCACGTGCTCAGCCATTTACAATGTGAAGCGTACACATTGCGTGCTTACGTCTGGTATCAGTGAGAGGGTGTGCTCTGTGATGAATGTGTATAGACATCTGTGTGTTAGCGTTGGTGCACACGTGAGGGTGTTTGTATGAGTGCATAATTATATCAAAAAAGGACCGGGACTGCAGGCTATCCTGCTTCCACGGTTCACAACGGACGTTACATGAAAGCGAAGCCCCCATTCACGGGCAAGCAAACGCTGGCGTTCTAAACGTGCAATCTCCAGGTCTTACACGGCGGGAAAGTAAAACTTCATCTGGGATGTCAGGGCGCACTCTCCCCTCCTGCATTTCCGGCGAATCACCTTACATCACTCCTCCTCACCATATATATCGTTTTTCAGTCTTTGCTTACTGTACTATACGTAGCTATGCTATGTTTTGTTCTTTTATCCTCTCATTCTTTACTTCCTCACCCTCTAATCACTACCCCTCACCCTCACTACCCTTGCACACCCGGTTCCACGCATGGCGATGCTATAGATGGCTATGAATAAGTAGTGTTTGCAGCGTGACATCATACATGACTATCCTATACTTTGCCATCTCCTCTCCTCTTTTTCTCCTCACTCTCTTCTCTTTACCGCGAACTTACTGTACCATGTGGTACCTGGCTATACTATACAAGGTTCTTCCTGCGTAACGCCATAGATAGCTATGCTGGGCGGTACTTCTCTCTTTCTCATTCCCGCCTCCTCATAATCACTCCTTTCGGACACCTTTCTGATACTGGCTACTGCTATACAAGGATTTCCCTGCGTAGCGCCAAGCGACCTCATGTACCGACAGCATACGATAACAGCATACTCTCTTCGCCCTTTCTGACCTCCTCACCTCCAGTTCTCTCTCCGGTACCTTAACTATACTAAACTGTACGTTAGCGGGTTGAAAGTGGCAACCGCAAGCACAGGACCGAGTTGACTAGCTGGGCCCAGGTGAGGGCTTTGTTCTGCAGTGGGCGTAGTCAGGCTGATGATGATAACGAGAATGATGACATAATTTTGCCTGCGTACCCTCTTACATGGCTTTGCTATGCTTCAGCCTCGCCCCTTTCCATCTCTCTCCTCCTCACTATCACATCCCTTCCTCGCTGTCTTTTTATACCATGCTGTGCACTGCTATTTCACTGCATGACACCATGCACAGGGTGTCCCACATAACTTGAGTCAAAGATTTGAAAGTGAAAGGCACTTAGATGCGAGGAGGCGAATTGGACCATGCGCATACTACTCGCACTAGCCTGTAGGTACTCAGGCTAAATTTATTTTTCACAATATTACCTATTTATTAATTCTTAATTACTCATTTTTTATTTATGGGCTAGGAACCCAAAATATGAACACTGAGATGTAGAGAGTTTTCAGAAACCACCAACTAATTTTTTTCCTGTACGATATGTTCGCGCTCTTATTTTTTCTACGTTGTAAAAAAGCCTGTGCAACAAGAAAAGAAGCGTTGTGACAGACCACAAGCGCACTGCTACAGGATTTCTTTACAGCGCAGAAAAAATAACAGCGCTAGACGTATCATACAAAAAACAACTTAGTCGGTGATTTCTGAAAGTTCCCTACATGTCAATGTTCTTATTTTGTGTTTCCAGCCCATAATTAAAAAATAAATAAATAAAAATTACTATTTATAGTATGGAGAGGAATAAAAATAGCCTAAGTACCTACAGGCTAGTGCGAGTAGTGCGCGTTTGGTTCAATTCGCCACTGAAGTGTCTTTCATTTTCAAACTCTCGGCTGAAGTTATGTGGAACGCCCTGTATACCTGTGCAATGCTTTAACCACATCCTTATTTCTTTTCATCCTTCTCAGCCGAGACGTGCTGCACGCCAAGCGGCGACTTATGAAGGCAGCATACAATGACATCGTACTCCTTCATTCTTTCCCTCACCTTCAGCCTCACTTCTTTTAACCACCGCCTTGCAATACTTGGCTATGCCTAGACAGTGATGCTACACACTCTTTTCATCGCGTTATGTTTAGCGACATAGGGCAATGACGACAGCATAGGATGACATCATACGTCATATGATAATCCCAGCCCCCCCCCCCCCCCCTCCCTCCAAGTTGCTCCGCCCGGAATTGGTGTTTTCTTTTATACAGTCGTAAGACGGCGAGTTGGGCCAGTTGGTTGGGATTTATTGGGAACTTGGTTTAGAGCACAAGATTAGAGACACGAAGACAGTGCCGTATCCGTGTCTTTAAAGCTTTGCTGTAGACCAAGTTCACGATATATAGCAGTCGCAGGTAGAATAAGCAAGCTGTCTATATATAGTCAAAAGTATTGTGACAGAAGATCTTCCTGAGATAAAATTATTTACTAACACTCAAAATAAGTTCAGACATGGAAGACTACAGGTCAGTCAATATTCACGTTCGGAGTCGTTGACCCTCTATGCATTCCCGATGAGGTGCTCCTTTTTTCTTTTACGATTAGATCCAAACCTGATTACCCGCTCGACGTGACTTTCGTGGCAAAAAGCAGTCAAGCTTGCGTGATCACAGATGACCACACTGGCGTTTCTCTCTACATTGCGGCTCAAGTAAAATCGGAACCGAAGGCGGACGAGTGAGCAATAAGTGAGCCCACCAGGGAAGCAGACTAGTGCCGCAAGACGAGCTGCATGTCTGCATGTGGTCTGACGAGCGTTTGGCTGTGCATTGGGAGGACAGTGTTTGTAGCTGTAGAAGGTCCAACCAAGTAGGTTGTGTGGTTCACCCTTAGAATTGGCGCACCTAAAAAGTGAACAAAAACAAGCACACCATGAAGCTGACGACGCCTGACAATGTCGAATTAAAACATGCAGTAACTTTTCAATATGCTTGTAAAACTGGAAGAAAACGCTGTTCGGACAGCAACAGTAACGCAAGTATCTACGCACAGAGAAAGAAGTCATGCTAAAAAATACTAAAAAACATTGAAACGTATAAGGCATGCCACATACGAAGGCAACCCACTAATGCTAGAAAGCACTTTCAAATGACAAGCTCTGCGGAGACGACACGCATGCGCACATGACCAGCTCGTCGTGGTGGTACAGCTTGGAATTCAACGTGTCATCAACCTGCACCATTGTGCGTCCACATGCAACATCCAGGCGATATTCACAAGGAAGAGTTGGAGACGGAACTTATAGAGCAGTAACTTATAAACTAACGCAGAGAATGCTTACAATAGAGCTAGATACTGAGGCTCTTATTCCAGTTCTTTAGCGGTACTACATCGGAGCGTCAATGATGAAACAGATAGACAGGGCAAAAAGGGGCGAAAGAAGAGCAGCATATCCAAAATCGGTCCCGCTTTGTTTTGCTTTTTTATTTGTGTGTGTACCAACAGCTTCAAAATTCGACAAATTTTATGCGTGGTTCGGGAGGAGCGATTTCTGGTAGCTTTTTCAAAGCATCACTCAAATCAAAATTTGCCCACAAGTTCTTGCAATTTCACTTATTCGCCATCTTAGCGAGAAGAATTCGATCTTCCAACTCTATTCACCACAACCAGGACTAGTGAAGAAACTTCATGCCCTCGCCGAGTTTCTTCGGAAATTAAATCCGACCAAGTGCATTATTTTTGTCAGGCAATGTCAGAAAAAGCTGCCAGATACACCAGATGGAGCATTCTTTCTGCGAAAATACGTTGTTTTATAAAAGTGAGGTTGACCACCACAAAACTGAGCCCGAAAAAAAGAACTGCCGCTGTTCTCCAGTTGAAACGTGGCAGTTTTTGTTTGCTGCGCCAGTTCACTCAGACTCGGGAAGATCTCAGCGCATTTATATCAAAATATTCCTTCTCTAGTGTACTCCCAGAAGTCGCGGCAAGAAGCGTGTGTATCTAGTTATGTTCATTCGTTGCTTATTTTTGTTTTTCTTTCTTGTCGTCATGATTCCACACCTATTGGTTTCCAATGCATTGTCTCTCTGTTTTCCGCAGGGATGAGCCATTATGCAATGCCAACTGTTTGCCGGGGGGGGGCACAGCAGGCACAATCGACTGCTATACAAAGCGCTTACGTGCATTTGCTCACCATTCCTACTATAGGGTAAAAGTGGTGTATGAAAAGCTTCTAAAAATAGTGCGAAACGCGATAAGCGTGTACAAACGACTCCCAAGTGTGAAAGAACAGTCGACTTTTTTTCAAAAAAAAAAGCGGGCTGGAAGACTTCTTCAAACGTCAGCTCTGATTTGAAATAAACGCGTTCGAGTTATCGTTCTCTTCATCTCGTATCTCTCTTTAAAAATTTTCCAACTTTTTTTTCCTCATGAGTGTATAGTATTCCTTATTCTGCCATGATACCGAAATTCTTGAAAGGCTTCTTGTTTTCTACCACAAAAAAAAAGCGAAAATTGAAAGCGTCGTTCTTGTTTAAACGGATGTGCAACCGTATGAAATCCAATATTCCAGTTGTGCGTAATGGCAAACAATTTAATCTGGTTGCAAGCTTTTACACAATCCAGTTTTTGCTTCTTTCAACCCATTCAGATACAGTGGTTTTTGTAGATGCGAAGCAGCTTGTGATAGAGTTCCATGCGGTGTGCAACGTGACATCCTTACTGCGTATTCTGAACAGCTGGTCCATAGAGTTTCGTAAAACATACTAGAGGGACACAGGCGCTGGAATTGTCCCTCGACCACGGGAATTATGGGTATGACATATATTTTTCTCGTCTTCGTGCTTGCAGTGTGGGCGGCAAACGCACTTGGGGCTTCGTTTATTGCTGTGTTTTGGTTTTGTTCCAGCGAAAAGAACAAACCGTTTTCCACTTCGTGAGCCGATTTGAAGGGGTACGCAAGCGTAAACGATTAAGATGGTGAAGGATAACTGCCGAACATTTGCCGATTGATGTTTCGTGACAAAGCAGCCTCAAGCCACGCGAAGGCAGAACGAACGTAAAGTACGAAAACTAAGCAAATCTATGTCATACCCATAATTCCCATGGTCGCTGAAGCGCTATGCGTCGCAACTCCCATAGACACTAGCGCCAGGGTTCTTTCTAGTGTATATTTAGGAAACTCTATAGCTGGCTTAAGCACGGCCAGAAAACGCTAGCGCGTTTTGGCCTGTGTAAAATGTTGGGTAACAGGCATTGGCCCCTCCCCTTACACCCTCCCAGTAACCACATGATGCTGTCAGGGAACGAGATTCTGCAGACGCGTGATGGACTGCTCCCACGTCGCGTGGCGATGAACCCACGTGGCGTGCTCCAACGAGATTTCGGGAAGAGTAGCAGCAACAGAAACTGCAGTGAATTCAAGGGGTGCTTCAGTTGCAAGGACGCGTTAACACGATTTACGGAATTTTAAGTAGATCCATGCGCTGCTTCGCATGCTACTCACTGTTCCATTTTGTGCGAGATGGTGTAAATGTTTTTTCTACGCACAATGTAGCCGTCAAGTGGCATTGTTTAACCCTAACCTGTGTTTTAGTTGCCACTGGATAACACCTCGCTTTCATGCCAATTAATTCCGATTTAGTGACGGTTGACATTGGTTGTAGTACCTTGCGTCTAACATAACTGTAACATTTTCGCAGCACTATACTATTACGAGTACATGACGTTCCCATTCCTGCGATAAGTATAAAATAGGACTGCGTTAGTGCACAGTCTGCTTCACACTTGCAGAAAATCAAGTAACACATGGAATCACGATGCGGTCATGATTCGGCAAGTGCGGCAGCCGCATGCCGGCAGCTGCTCGCGCGTGTGCAGACGCTTGAGAGGCGTAGTGCTGAAAAGTTTAACCACGTCGTCTGCTGCCGCGGAGTACGGGTGACGAAGCACGCGAGTGTCATATAATTTTTCGCCTGTCAAAATGCGGTCACCCTGGCTGAAAATGAGCTTGCGTCTTAAATTTTAGAAAGATAGGCATATAATTACAAAGTTTAACGAAGCAACATTTGTTTGCTGAGGTCACACTGAATAGATCACAGAATGTTATATCGTGCGATTGCTTACCTTTATTACCTTGACCTAGACCACGCGGACAGGTGATAATGGCGATTTATGAATCTTCGTGGTACAAGGACTGGTGGTCGCCAAAGTGTACCACAAAAGTAGGTATAAACTGCTGCCCCGTGCGAGATGTGGCATCCTACTGCATAGCATCGGAAAGCAGAGGTTTGGTTCTCTCTCATGTACATAGAAAATTCACTCTCAAGTATCACGTGTCCTCTGTTGCTCCAGTGGGTACTATAAGAACGTGCAAAGGACATATTTTCGGAGAAAGCGCAAGGTAAATATGGCAGCATATCCATGGAGTGAATGATGAGTGGGGCGAAACGTCCACCAGTCCGTCCATGCTTCCGTCCGTCCGTTCATCCCTCTGTCCATTTGTCTGTCTGTTTGTCCGTTCATGCGTTCGTCCATCTGGTGAACATTCCGAGTACCGCCATACCACATCTTTGTTCTTTGTAATCATCATGCACTAGTACGACCATTCGGCAGACATTTCAAGCACTAAACAAGAACTGGCAACCTACTACTACTACTACTACTACTACTACTACTACTACTACTACTACTACTACTACTACTACTACTACTACTACTACTTATAACAGCGACGCATGACCCATGGCTTGAGGAGCTTCGCCCCTAAAATAAAGCCAATTTAGTGAACAGCAAATGCCGCTTGAGATATCACTCACGCACAGAGACTTGTCTTCGTCCAGCCTTTGGCATAAGTTCTCGTCTGTTCTCGGATGTCAGTTATTTGAGAAACTCAATTCACTCATTTGAAGCTTTAGCTCCATCGACGTCTTTCATTCAGTATCACAAAAATCGGAGACCTTAAAAAAAGAACACTGCTTGTTCATCTTTAGTTTGCCATAGGTCTCTGCCGCTGTATAAAGTCACTTCTACAGTTGACATAGGGCATACACACCAAATTCAAGCATGGTCGCGGGACGCGCGACTCACTTAAAAGACCCCGCGAAGCCAACTGACGACGCTAAGGCAGGCCCACCGAGCTTCTCTAGCCATCGGAGCCTTGGAAGAAGGGCCCCAGCCGCGATGAACAACATTTTAGGAATAAATGCTTTGTCTCTGTCTTTTTTCACTCTCTGTACGTTTTCTTACGAGTTCCAACAAATCATTCCACCAAGTTGGTTAATCCAAGCGCAACGAGCGTGTGTAAACTGTCAACCATGGTAATGTTGAACGACACTTGTTCGCAATAACTTATCATCTCCGTCTCCACTTCCCGGCAAGACAGAGTGAGGGTTTACGGTACTTTTCTGTTGAAGGAGAAAAAGGAAGCTGCGGAGGTTCGGGTTCGGGAGTGAGAAAGAAACTCGACGCCCGTAGAGTGCTGCCTGCGCGTCTCCCACGCGTTCATTGCCCGGAGGCATTCACCGACTGCCGCAGTCGACTATGTGGGAGAAGTGCCTGAACCACGCTCCTGCCAATCGATCTGGAAGTGACGGCCCCCGCCGCTATACCAACCGCTTTTCCAGTTGGCTTTGCTTGGCTTTCACGCCGGCGCTGCGTGATGGCCTGGCGCCGCTCACGTCTTCGGTTTATTTGCCTTATCTCTCGTAGTCGCTCGCTATACTTGGGTGTCCCGGCACTTTTGTGTTTGTGCTTGAGTCAGCATCTGGATGCCACCGCGATCACTTTACCCTTTAACTTCGGCAGATATAACTACAATATAAAGCAATTTTTAACCCAAGGTATTGGATATGTTGCACTACACCAGTGGTTAAAAATAAATAGTATCAATTTCCGAAGTAATAAGATATAGTGCATCACAGATCAGAAAGAAAAGCTGCTTAATGGTATTTTCTCGCACAGGCCTTCTTTCTTTGCTTAATAAATCCCGTGATTAACGTTTCATATACAAATAAATAAATAAATAAGTGAATAAAGAAATAAATACAAGTTTGAACAGGTCCCAAGTACCATGGGAATCGATGGTATGCGAAGAATGCAGGACAGAATATAATTGTGGAGTAATTTTATTAACTCAGACTTAAGAAATGACGCCAAAGATATGTGGAAACGTTGTACCGGGATACATGCGTTGAACAGAACAGAAATACCTGCATTATTTATTTATTTATTTATTTATTTACGTATTTATTTATTTATTACCGTGGGCACGTACTCCTTGCATCGAAGTCATGAAATACTACAGACCATCGACACGTCTAAAAAAGTATATATCAAAAGGAGAAAACAAAGACATCATAGCAAAAAAGGGGAAAAATGTTTGGCAGCACACTGAAAAACAAAGCAGAAGCAACGAAGATTATGATATTGGTTGGAGTATGGGATTGCATTCGATCGTATACTAAAAAAAAGAATTCCTAAATGTGTTCGTTCTCGTGAAGTTAGGTGCTATTGCATCTTGTCTACGTTGGAGTTTCGTTAGGGTTGATGTGGCGATGTATATAGAGAATACTCCAGGGGCGCATTTCTCGTGTAAAGCAGTTTAAGAAATTCTAGTTTGTGATTCTGTGTTCTTAACTATAAAGGTTCAATATGGTTAGCTTTCGGAAGTTCGGTGGGGGTGTCGGATCTTGAGAATTTGGTAATTATCAACAGCTTTCTGCTGCACTCTCTGAAGGTTATTGATAGTGGCTTGATATTGGTTTTAGCATATGAATCCTGAACAACGCATGTTCATTACAGTTCACCTAAAGCTAAGGTATTATGGCATACATATTTTACATAGGAAGGGGCTTTCTCAAGTTGGTGCTTTAAAAGACATAATTGTCTTAAGGCTGACGAGCAAGCCTTACTAATAGGGTCATTACATGGTAACGTGTTGTTGAAGGTGACTCTTAAATCCCTGTATTCAGTTACTTAACACAGTTAGAATGAACTTAGTTTACACATGGGTCACACGAAGCAAGGGCAACTGTTTATGTGTCAATCGCATTAGTACGCTATTTTTTTCTGTGAGTATTGTTCCCCAGCACATGCACCAATAAAGAATATTATTTAAACTGCTACAAAACATATTTTATCATTGACAGATATGTTTTACATAACCAGAACTTCACATTTGTGTGACCATGCCAAAAGCAATGTGGGCATTACCAACAACAGAAGCGGTAAACTGATTTACAGCGCTTGCGTTGCGAGGATATAGTAAGCATGGATAGTGATACGTGAACCAACTTCACTGGATTGTGCTTAAGTATACAATTGACGTTAATCTTACGTGACCCATGCATCATAGAAGTAACTATGTAAGGTTTACAAAATTATAAACTGCAACTACAACTGACACTTCACCAACACATCCCCAGCGTATATATGTCTTTTTCCTGACGCTGTTTGTAGACTTCCATTAGCTCTGTGGTATAACAACTCACTGCCACGCAGAACTATTGGGTTCGATTCTTACGGGGACCCTGATATCTATTCCATGCATTCGTCTGGTCAAAGCTGGCATTGTCAGTTTCTCCTAACGCTCTCGTATTTAAACTACCAATGTTTATTCTCGTCGTTTCCGAATAGATATTAGGCGTCAATCACCTATGTCGCTTGCATTCCGCGGCTCGTGGTATAAAGCTATGTGCCACACGTGTCTGGTGAAATGGTTTGATGTCGTGCGCGACACTATTTTTACGTTAATCATGTTAAAATCTGCCAGACGAACGAGCTTCTTACTCTCCGATACTCAGTTTGGTCCATCCCAAGTTAAGGACGTGATCACGAGAGCACGCAGTTGCAGGCGGCAATAGATGGACTGATTGAATAATTGATTGATTGATTGACTGGTGGATCGGTCGATGGATATATAGACGGACTGATGGCTGGATAGATGGATAGGCAGGCCGGCTGAATGTGCTTGCACATCGCTAAAAAATGCTCATTCGTTAAAGGAAGTTTCAACACGGACACAGAATACAGACGCAACACATTGCCCATCCCACACAGCCTATCTATCTCCATTGCTGGCTTTTGTCTAAGATACTTCGGATCGCGCCGAAGCAATATATTTACAGTGTGCGGGTGGTTTAGTGTAATGATGCAAGGCCTGTGCGGCTCTTTTAAGGTTATTCTAATCCCTTACAGAACGCCTTCGTGGGGAGGATTTCAATTTCACACGATGCGCTTTTAGAGCTCACAGGTGGCGTTCTTACGCCGCATAGATTTGCGAAAGCTGCGAGGCATGAGTTCAATTGAATGGGAAACATACATTTAGCTTGTTTCATATTACCTTTTTTCCTTTTCACACCGGCACGTACCCCTCGCGCTTTGTTATTTCACAAGGGATAGTGAAGCTTTCTTTTTTTTTTTCATTGTTCCAACAAGCTTAGGAAATGTAAGAAATGCGCATTTACTTTCACCCGCATACCGTCTTTGGCATCGCCCAACTCCTGGCCTTTACACGAAAAACTGACCTTTTTTTCTTTTATTTCACTCCCGCTAAATTCGAGAATTAACTCATGCCGTAGGACATACTGGTGCCAATAAAAAATACTTCAACGTGTGCCTCTTAAATTAAAAAATACATTTAGCGTTGACATGCCTTGGGGCTCTTTCAATCAAGCTATCAAGATATTAAAAATATATATATTTACAATGTGCATTTCGGTGAAATGCAAACAGCATGGAACTTAGAACACTGTGTACAAATCGCACACATACCACACTTTAGTGTTTCCTTTAGTGCACTGGCCAACCGTTAAATCCACAGTGATGTTACAATGACATAAATTAATTGCCAGGAGTCCTACGCGTAAAAGAAGGGGCCCGTATATGGGAGGAAGCCTTGTATATTTTTGACCACTCGAAATCCTGGAAACGTGGTTGCATTCTTCATTTAACCGTCACACAAATGTGACCTGACCGCAGTTGCAGCGTTGCATCCGCAATTTTATACTAGATCTTTAGCGTGTCCAGCTATGGCAAGTCCTTGTTTATTTATTCGTTATTTAGCACTCGCCCAACCCACTTAGGAACCGAAACCAACTTTACCACTTATTCGTTATCCTCGAACCCTTGGCCGCAGACGTGCTCTTTTCGATGAGGTAATCCAGATTGTATACGGCGCTCACTCCACCTAAAATACGCAAAGATACATCGACTTTCTCCCACATGATCATTTCATCCTACGATAAGCACACCATCTTTTGTTTCCTAAAATACATTAACTCCTGTAAAACTATGCAGCATACGTATAGGACATATAGGTAACGTTAGGAGAATGTTGGGCTGCATGGATGGCGAGCGCTATACAGAATAGAAGCTTTCTACAGAATACAAATTTATACACGTAGTTTTTTTTTCAGTATCACGCGTGTGCTCGCTTCGAGTCAAGCAAGAGCTAAGAGTTTTCGAATATGGTCTGCGGCTCTTCGAACACTTCCCCTATACTAAGTCATTATAGTCTAGGCTGAGAGCCGTCACTTCTGTTGGTGGGGCATCAGGCATTGCTGGCGCAAAGCTTTCGGGGCAGGTGTTGGAGTTCCCGCTAAATTCGAGAAATGGTGTCCGCAATGCCAGACCCAAACCCTGTTTGAGTTTTGCGCATGCGCGGTGGCCTAAACACTGCTACTTTGGGGCCGGAAAACTATTAGGGCCCCTATTCGAAAAATCCGTAATATTACGTGACGAAAATGGCAATTTGTCAATCATGTGACAAAGAAGGGACTCCGAAAAAAAAACGCTAGAAAATGAAAGATGGAACAGTGAGCCATCATTAGGGCGTACTTACAGGCCGTGCTCTTAATGAGGCTGGCTGCTCCTATGGCCTCGTAAATGGTAAAGGTGGTGGTCAACCAGAGTGTCGCCTCGCTCACACGCCCACTGCTTCGTCGAAATCGCGAAACAATTAGCGCCTACCGGAAACATGTTGGTATAACGACGGAAGTTGTTGCCGAAACGAGGACGAATATTTTACTGCTGTTTATGCTTTCTCTACATTGCAACTGAAGTAACCAGGCTTCACGAATGCAATGGCATGCTTTCGCACGTGACATCACTGACAGAAAACAGTGAACGAGCGACCGCTGATTTCGCACCCGCTGTGCCCATTTGGCGAGAAGCTAGAATGGAGAAATAAATTGTACACCGCCTCGCACAATGAGCCAGCATAAAACAGTGTTCAAAGCGGACAGTTTGTTGGCCTAACTGGATTATGAATACAACTGAAATAACGTACATGTTGATGCTAGCAAACTGCACTTTTTAAAAACAAACCACTGTAAGCTTTTAAGCTGGCGCTAAACAACACAATGGCATCAGATACTGTGGGTTAGAAAAATTTTTTTTGTCTTCAAGCGGTCTTCGCGATGAGCGTCCGGCCTTCTGTAATGACATACCAGGTGTCAAGGCTTACTGCAAAATCTTACAAAATTAGGTATCGTAAGGTCTCATTTAGATTCACAAGATCATACTGAGGCGTAGTTATTGCACACATAGAATCCTTCATCAGAGCATACGCTAGCAAATCCAGATACTTGACATATTATACTAGCGATGGCGGAAAAATAATGATGAGTCACACAGCCCCAACGTATTTCTATATATACAACCACCAAGTAATATTTCTCGATGTGACGCTACAATCGACTGCGGCTAGCTGACGCATTTCAAATGTTATACGGCTGATGTATGCGAATGGCACATTAACCCAAGTGCGCTAACTGCAAAAGTGGATAGACCATAGATCGAATCTTGTTCCGCCACTGCTAACAACATTGTTGGACTCCTTAATGTACCTAGAGAAGACATAGTGATTGGTCTTTTACTGGAGAAAAGATATTGGTATCCTGATTTCGGAGTTCATCAACGACAAATGAGCCCTTCTGCAGTTCTTGAAGGCAACAAGATTTATTCAGCATCCGTGATACTTTGCACTGTGCGTGTGTATTGTTAAATGAGGGCAGTGAGGCTTTTTCGCATTCTTTCTCTTTTAGTTCCTTGCATACCTTGATTAACGACTTCAATTACAGCTTACTTCAGTTATGACAACTAAAGAAGAACCAGACTTTCAAAAACGTCGCTGTTTGAAACCAGGGTATACGCAGCGAACACTAGTATGTGTGCCTACGCATTAGTTGTCATAGCTTTCTCTAGCCTTCTCCCTATTACTTTCCTTCCCCCTTATCCGGTGTAGGGTGGTAAGCCAGGTGCAACCTGCTTCAATTCATTGTTTTTCTTTTGCCATTTACTATTTCTTTCTCCCAATCCTATCTCCATGAGTTGTATAGCAAACCAGACATTATATTCTATAGTTAACTTTACTGCCTTTTCTGTATCTCCTATCTCATCTCTTCTACATAATGAAAACTTCTTGTTAACGCGACCTCAGACAACAGTAACCTTAAAGCAGAGGCCACGTAGTCATACTTCTCTTTGTTCACTCAGCTTTCGTGGCGTAGCACGAACCACAAAAAGGAAATCATACCCAAATTCACGAAAACTGCGCGTATTAAAGCAGTGAGCGAGCTTCTTTCGGCTCTTTTCAAAGATCAGTTCGATGTGAACGCAAGTCACGATTTGCCCCGATGTGAGCTTCTGCGAGACATCCAGCTAAAGTAACCGAGAAGCTTTGGGCTCTTTTTTCTGACTTTCATTGATCGAAAAGATCCGAAATGCGAAAAGATTGTGAAGCCACTACGAGTCGTCTGCTATAGCATCTGCTTCTCTCTGTTCTTCAGTGAAAAAAAACAGCGACTGTCTTTTGGAGAAGGGATACTTTTAGTGTACATTGTTTGACTTTTTTCAGATGGTTGTTGATGGTTCTTCTTTTCGTCAGTGTATTAAAGGTTAATGCAGATTTTATGGTTTCGGCCAGAGACACTCGATGCGGTTTCACGATCCCACAAATTGGGTGTGTACTCCATTGAAGTACTACCTGTCGTAATCTACACAATGCGACATAATACATTATTGAGTAATATCTTTCTTCTTTGCATTAGAGGGCACCCAGCTTTCTTTTGCCAGAATTCAAAAATGTGCCAACGCAATCTATGATGAGGTGATCAAATGCATGTTGCTCATGGCAGTAGGCCATTGTACATTTATTTTTCTACTTAATTGTCCATCAGGCATGATCAATCAATGATTTGTGCTGGAATAAAATAGCGCAAAATTGTATGGAGAAAGATTGTAGATTGCTTTGAAAAACTTCGTATTAGACATGGTAACAATTTGTAACTTTTATAAATAGTATTTATGTTTATGCTTGCTGCAGATGCCAGCTCCCCTACAACATCATTGTGAGAGACAGCTTAGTGGCGCACTCTGAAAAGTTCGACCTCTTGAAGTTCAGTACCGCGCACCTAAATCTAAGTACACGGACCATAAACGTATTCACCTCCACTCAAAATGCAACCGCCGCTGCCGAAATTCGATCCCACGATCTCCGGGTTTGTCTTAGCCAGATGTTGCAGGGAGTTTCTATTTGTTCTAGGGAGTTGCTAGGATTTACCCTTGTGATGCTAGGATGTCTCCACTTTTATCGAGCGCGCAGAGAGGTTCGAGTTAAGCTACAGACAGTCGCAGACACGGCACGGATGTCCAAACTGCAGATGGAAAACCTTGCACTGAAAACAAGCGTTCGCACGTTTCATTGATCTACGAGCCAGTCATCGTTGCCGTAGGCTTTCTATCGCTTCGGAGTCTTTACGCACTTGCCGTGTTTTCTAGTATTTTCTCGTCGCAACTACTCGGGACCTATGAATCACCACCATCGATTCAAGTCAAGTTCCTTGAAGATGCGGAGCACACACACGCTGGGGGTTTGGCCAAGAACCGGATAGTTTCCATGAAAGACTTTTTTTATTACCAGGTTACGATTTACGTATTTTTGAGAAAGAAAAGTAGAGACGTAACAGAATAAATTTGATAATAAAATGAATTTTAAAAAGTAAATAAAATGTAGTGTATGGCGTTGAAGCAGCGCATTCAAATAAAAATGAATTTGGAAAAGCAATAAAACCTACTGAAGAATGATTTCAACACTTAAACCTCTTTGAACCTTTGACGAAAGCCTGCAATGCGTCAGCGATCCCCTCTTTCCTGTGACCATCAGACAAAGCTGCAAAAAATGCACATCTTGCGCACTTAAGTCTATAAATGATGAGGTGGCAAATGGCAACTGAAGTGTGTTTGCGTAAGACAGAGTATCTAATACAGGAAATGAAGTATTATTCGGCTGACTCATTTACTCCACAAAGAGCCATATGTGGGGCTATTAGCTGCATTCTTTCTTTTTAGTGGACCAGGGGTGTGTAGTGACAGCTTCGGCACATACCCCTTTATGACAGCGATGGTTTTTTTATAGGTGATTTCCCATATACTTTTTTTGATAAGCCACACAAAAAATTACAACTAAAGCTTCGCATTGCTTTTGAATCACGTAGTTTCCCGCCATCTCCCCATTTGCTTCCTCTCCCCCATTATCTCCATCTCTACCTATCTTTAACAGCTTGGCTGCTCAAAATAGGGAGAGAAGGAGAGAAAAAAATAGAAATCGTTTGCCTTTGGATCGTCGATACACGCGTTTGAATTTCGTTTCAAGAGTAATTTCACCCAACAATTTATTTTCTATTGTTGCTTGTATTTGCTTACTTTTCTCTCTCGTTTCACCTCTGTCTCTCTGTGTTTTCATTTTGTCGTTCGTCAGCGCTATTGTATCTAGCAACGGCAATCCACGCGTGCAGTCTGGGGGAAATGCAAACGTTGATGGAAAAGACGATAATGAAGAAGACAATGAAGAAAGCGTTTATTTTGTAGCGTCACACCGGCGTTGCCATACCGGGCACCGGTCTTGCCATATATACTCACAGGTGCACGCCGCGCTGCGTTGCTTTGACGCATGCACGTTTCAGGGCGTCCGGCGTTCCTCTGTCACAATAACAGTGATACGCAGGGTTGTCTGGGTAACGCAACGGCGCCAATTTCACGCCGGTTGCCGTCGGGCCGCGCCGGTCGCACCTGGCGTCAGATTATAGAGTGCTCGCATTTTGGTAACGTCGCGTCACTGTGCCCAGCGTGCGCGCGCGTCAACGCTACATGGGAGTATATTGGGTCCTTTATGATGCGCTTGCGGCCGTTTTGCTAGCTGCACATATACCAAACTTGGTGTTACTAGACGTCAATGGATGACGAAATATATGACTGGTGCAAACATGATAATCCTGACACGCGTGTCATGTAAGAACATGACAACATACCACGCTAATTGCGTGCTCGCGGCCGTTTCGCTAGCTCACATATACTAAATTTGGTATCACGCGACGTAATTAGATGACGAAGGTAAACGACACATCCAAACATAATACTTATGAGACGGAACTAATGTATGGCATTTTTTACCTCAACCTTGTAACGTTGTGCTGATTTTCATGTGACTTATCGACGATTCTCATTGTTGCCTCGCATATCATCAATTCCCACTGTATACATGGGATCTGCCAGTTTTATTTATCTCTCTCTCTTTGTGTGTTCCTGTGCGTTATTTCTTAGTCGTATTCATCCATGCCTGTGAAGAATTGCTAATAGTTTACTAGTACCAGAATAGCTTCCGTGTACTTTCTTCCATATTTTTTTTCTCGCTGTCTCCAATACTTTTAAATGTGCGCGAAAACAACAACATACCGCTGAATTATTTTCTGGGATGGTTTAGAAAAAAAGTAGTCTTTTTTACGTAAGTAAACGTATGAGTTTATAAAACGAGTTTACACATTTGATTTTTGGGAATATGCAATCGCCAAAAAAATTAAATGAAAAGACTGAACACATTGGGATTACAAATTTTTTATTCGTTCAGCTCTCAAGTAGTTTACCCCGACATGAAAGTATAGTCGTCATGGCAGGCACACAATGAAGCCTACTACGTTGTGTAAACGCGGCTGCCTATTTCTGAATAGAAGCACAGTAAACTATTCAGTGCTTGCGATTACAGTCAATGCGGCAGTAAAACGCTTGGTGGTTAAACGCTAGCGCATTGAAACCTTCTGTAAATAGGGTGATTACTTCTATTTTATATTATGGAAACTCATTGCTTTATTGCTACAGAGAAATTGGCTGGTGATAATAAAGTGACGTGTACATTTTCAGAAAAGATCCCTCTGTATGACGCAACACAGTCTTTTAAAATCGACCGACGGAGTATATTTTGAATGATCGTGGATGTGTATTAGCGGCCGAATGTGGCGCATTGCGAACGAGACAAGATTATTCACATATTAAAATGAACAACGAAATGTTTTTTTTTTTCAGCCGATTACAACACGCCCAGCCACGTTATTGGGTGGCACATGTTATGCCCTTGCGGAATCGTGTCTGCTAGGACTTCACTTCAATTACGAGCATCACGTACATACTTATGAAGAACAGGAATGTAACATTAATGTCTAGTTTCTTTCGTTAGACACGATGTTAATGAGAGCTAACAAAGTGTCATGCCATGGAAAGTGTAGGGTTTGTTATCACTGTGTATGTGAGTAAATGTAAGCGTAAATTCGAACAAAGAAAAGTGGATGAAAAGATAGCTTGCGTGTTGGTGTCACGTGCCTTAAGACACCAAAAGGCAAAAAAATGGCCCTGTATCTGCAAGTTTCACTTCAAATGTCGTTGAAAAAGGATTTTCTTGCATCTGGAGAGAGTGGACAAAATGTTAATTTGATGTTCTGCGCGAGCAAATCGGTGAATTGTATTCTGGAGGCGCTGCGTTAGACTGTATCGATCCGTGCAGCGAAAGCGAACAAGCGCATCGAGGTACGATAGACACGAGCGCTATCTGGCAGGTATCTCCGAAAACGAAGGAAGGCATGCGCGCCTGTCTCGGGTGTGATAAGGTGTAGAACGCAAAGCGACGGGGAGGTGCCACCACTTTGACGTCTTAGCAAAGCGTTAGAAACACGTGTGTTTTTGTGCATTGCGCTGCATTGCCAGCAATGCTATGCACGAAAAGGCAAGTGTTTCAAACGCTTTGCTAAGACGACACGGTGGTGGCACCTGCCCGTCGTATTGTGAGCGGAAAACGGCGACGAAGTTTTCCCGCTTCAGCTGGTATTCCTGTGAGTGCTCAAGTTCCTTGTATTTTGTGCTTATCTGTGTATCAGCAACAGCCAGCGCTTTCTCTACTGGCGCTCAAGACTTCTGCTTTGCTGGGATACCTTCCCGGTGAAGCTTGCTACGGAAGACATGGTAGTGGAAACGTCTTGTAGCAAGGACAGACCTCCCGCCACAAGAAAGCGCCTCAGCTCTTCAGTGGCATCGGGAGCTCCCGGTTCCGAATCAAATTTTACAACGGACGAATATTTCATACCTGCGAGGCACCGTCGTCCCAGACGGAAGTCTTTGAGATCGTTCATAAGCGAGGACACTGTTATATACAACAACATCGAGATGACGACTCTAAACTACGTGCCTGTTGACGTTACGGTAAGCCTGAATGCAATCTCCAAGCAGAATATACATGACCTTTACTTCAACTTGGCTCTTGGTCTTGTTCAAGAGGTTTGTGTGAATCCGTGGAAGAATACAATAGCTGTTGACACAATAGATCAGAAGACTGTGCAAACCCTACTTGGTCTTCGCAACTCTGTGGTCTCAACACGCGGGCTTTTTTTACCCCAGGGCGCGAATGTAACAGCTGGTGTTATATCTGACGTCGTCTTAGAACTTCAAGACGACGTTTTCAAGAGCCTTATTGTTTACACGCCTCCATGCAAAATCATCAGCATCCGCAGACTAGGCCCGTCAAAGTGTGTAAAAATTGTCTTCGAATGTGGAAAGATTTATAGTCACATAAAGCCAGGTTTAGTACGGTACCCAGTTCCACCCTTCGTACCAAAACCCTTACAATGTCGTAAATGTCTAAAGCTTGGACGTTTGCAAGGGTTCTGTACAAGTGTTTTGGTTTGTGCCAAATGTGGTGGAAAGCGCAACATCAAATTTTGTGACAGCTCGACATCACGGTTACCTAACTGTAACGGCGAGCACTTGGCAACAGACAAAGAATGCCCCACCCTGAAGAAAAAATTTGAGGTTCTGAAACAAAAAAGAGCCAATGGTAAAGCATCGGGAAAGCAGACACTCAATCACAGTTCACGTCCACCCACTTTAGACGGCAAAACTGATGTACCTACACTTTCGAAGTATAGTACTAGAAAAGTACGTCAGAGGGAAGAGCAGAAGGAGAACTTCTCCCACTCGCCAACATCGCGGCCGGCACTTCCACAGAAAACGTCCGAGGCAGTCTCTGAAAAGGTCGCTTTTCGTTAAGAGTCGGAACCAGCTTCTTACAAGATCCCGGCTATTGTGAAAATATTTCAAGCAAAACGAATTTTTTTGAAGACGATGCCCAGCTGATCAACATACTTAATATGCTTGTCAATGTCATTAGATCACTGATTGCCGGTCGCCAGATACCAGCAGCTCTAGCCGCAGAGCAGCTTCTGGAGGCGCACGTCTCAGTTCTCGACGGCCTTTATTAAAACAGTATGAACATTTCTTAAAGAATGTGGATTTGGTGTGACGTTTATAGACAGTTTTCATGTGAATACTTTTTCCCGTGTACCTTTTTCCTTTTTTGTCTTACCTTTCACTTTTCTTCTTCCTTAATTTCTTTTATGCCTGCACTTCCCAAAGGAGCAGGCAGGCGTAGTGTTGTCAGCCTGTTCCTTTCCTATTTCCTCTGCATTCGTGTTTTATATGTACTCAAATAAAATAATATTAATTGTCAGCACACCGTTATAAACGCTATGGTCCTTAGAATTACTAATGTATGCCTTCTCTAGTATAAAACCACTTCCACAGAATATTGCCGAATTGTTAAGTTGCCTCAGATATGCGCAACAATTGCTTTTTTATTGACAACCGCACAAATACGAACGCTGAACCTTTAGCAATATTAGTGGGCGCTGCGGATAGGGTTGGCCATTTTGGATATATTTTGGGGCCGTTTTGGGTGGCGTTGCAGCGGAGAATCAGACAGACAGACAGACAGACAGACAGACAGACAGACAGACAGACAGACAGACAGACAGACAGACAGACAGACAGACAGACGGACGGACGGACGGACGGACGGACGGACGGACATTTCTAACACGCAAACGTTAATAAATACCTGACAACGGTAGCGT
The DNA here is from genome assembly GCF_043290135.1 of Rhipicephalus microplus. Classification (NCBI taxonomy): domain Eukaryota; kingdom Metazoa; phylum Arthropoda; class Arachnida; order Ixodida; family Ixodidae; genus Rhipicephalus; species Rhipicephalus microplus. Next base: position 627,183 of record NW_027464676.1, read on the forward strand.
CGACCAGACGAATGCAAAGAATGAATGCCAAGGTCTCAACTAGATTCAAACCTAAGCATTCTGCGTGGCAATGAAGCATTTTACGATAGAGCTTTGCCAGGTCTCAGAAATACTTTTCAAGTAAACGCCAATCTTTTTAAAACATCAATTGTGGTTCAGTGCTGCCTACCCAATTTTATGAACATTACATATGACCTGCTTTGATACAGCCGTCACGTCGGGTTAACGTCAAATTTGTTTGGGTGCGATGCGCTGATATTGATTTATGCAGCAGTGTCCAGGGTCAGCATCCTCGCGTACATCAGCGATTCATATCAGCTTCTGGTGTTGCTAACACGAATGTTCCAGATGGCATCGTTTCTTAAGGGCAAGCAACTGCTTATATAAATATCTGCCACTCTTCAACATATGTCTGTGCGTGCAACATTTATACACATAATTAGCGTCATTTCATGACGTGTCGCTCATTGAAAAATTGCAACGCGGTCACCTTCCCTACGCATGCTTCGCATAACGTCGATTCATAAGTAAGTGGGATCTGCCGAATTTTCTCTACAACGGACTAGAAGTGGGCCACCTTTATATGTGAAAAGCGGTGAGGGATTTTTCGTCATATTCGATGTTTATTCAGGACGCTCCGCGAATTTCCGAAGCTTCATGAGGCATCAGCACGGAGTACCAGGCCTGCTCCAGTCACGGAAAAATTTCGCACAGAGTACATTCATAAAACACGATGAATAAACCTCCAAAGATAATGTTTCAAAGGACGTTTAGCGATGTGCGTGTACTCTAAATGTTAATAAACTTAAGCAGTCACTATACCGAAGACATAGTGGCAATATTTCAAACAAAGGTACAAATTATCAGCCTAGAAACGGCGTCTTTTTGTGACCCGCTGAAGCAAACATTGCAAGCGTTCGGTATGCTGTTATTCCAAACATAATGCGCTCACAGCTCCCAAACACGACACAGTTTCCAATACAACACACAACGGGACAGTTTTGTTTCTGAAAGAATTTGACTACTCGAAAAGCACTGGGCAGAAACACGTACCCGCGTGAGCTTTTGAAACATGCTCATCATGAAAACGAAAATTCGGCCTGGTAGTCTCAGCTGTCTAAAAAACGCAATTTTTATTAAAAAAATTTTACGTCATGGGGCTTCTGTTGAGTTTTGTTTTGTCACTGAGGATAAACATATTCGAGAGTACGTGTGTTTTATTTTCCGCTGGCGAATCATTCACACGAGGGAGCTCGTTCTAAGGTGTTCCAATATTTCTTGTCAATGCATATGGGTCGGCAACCCGCTCATTTTCCTCCGCTCGGCCTTTATTTTCTGGGGCGAGGCTTCCTAATCCATAGGTCGTGCGTAAGTGATGTGTGTGTAGTAGTAGTTGTAGTAGTAGTGGTAGTAGTAGTAGTAGTAGTAGTAGAAGTAGTAGTAGTAGACGTAGTAGTAGTAGTAGCAGCTACCGCCTCTACGGTCAGGCTAGAGGAACGGCACGCGTGCACCCTTTTCAATTGACGAGGAAACACGTGCACATTACTCATGAACAAGAGGATAGTTGTTTCTTTTGAGATTACTTACAGAGACGAGTATTGATGACTAAATCCCCAATAAAGTTTGCCTAAAATTGAGTACTTACTTAAAACGAAAACTAGTATCAGGAGGACGCACTTTGAGCACAATCTGACCATAAAGGGTTCCCGCGTTGAACTCACTGGGCGTAACCTCCTTGGTTTTAGCAATGTTTGGTGAGGGTTGGGCCACTGTGCCATGAACTAGCGGCGGTGAAAGCTGGGAACTACACACGAAGCGAAGGCCTTGAGAGAGTGCGCGCGTGCCACTCCTCTAGTCCGGCCGTGCCACTCTCGTATAGTCCTTGAAATTTTCCCTGGATGGCGGTACTTCTAAATGAAGAATATATGATTAAAAGATGCGAGATGGCTGCACTTCAAGTGTCCACTAGCTGGACGGACGGATGGACGGGTGGACAGACAGACAGATGCACGGACGGAAGCGCGGATGAATGGACGGACGGATGGACGCACGGATACACGCACAGACGAATGGACGTATAGACGGACGCACAGACGGACACACAGATGGACGGACACACAGACAGACGCACAGGCGGAGCGACGCTTGAACGGGCACACGGATGGACAGACGCTTTGCCCTTTTCATCATAACGCACTCCGTGGATATGCTGTGATTTTTTTTTTTGCTTCACTATTCCGGTGGGTAATGTGTCTAAAAGAAACCATCGAAGATCCTAGAAGTTTAATTTTATCATAACTGCATAGCTGAACGTTGTTCTATGAATTGAAAATGTTAACGTGCGACAGCTGCAGCGTCAGCACTCAGTCTCATGCTCGTCGCGTTGCCGTGTCCCTGTACCTAAGAAGCCGGGCGCTAGAGCGCTAGCTTTTGCGCCCGGCTTCTTTCAAGAAATTCCTAGCTTTATAGATTTAGCGGTTTTTTTTGTGGGCCTGGTGTAATAACGACCATAGTAGTTATTTCGCCAGTGCTAGAAGAAATCGATTTTTTTTTTGCACAGTATTTAGGCAGCTTGTCAGCGTGTAGCCACTGCTTAGGAAACGCTAGCCAAAGATGCACGAAATCAGCAAACAACAGCTAACACAAGACACTATTAATCCATTATTACTTTTTACAAGCAAACTAGGATGATGGGGTATTGATGTTGCTCCTTTACAGGAATAACTGAAGTGCCGCACCCATTGCAATCGTTTGGTAGCCCTTGCGAAGTGACGGACTGCTACTCCTCCCATGCTTACTTCTCACGAGACTAACAGCTGTTTTTTGGCGACGATTTTTCAGAATGCGACATGTGTTCCTCTCGGATACTCATCAAGAGACAATTATTTGCTTCGTTCTGTTTAAAACTTCATAAGTCTACGATTTGGAACTTTACACACACATTTGAATACATGTGCAATCAATACGAGAAGATCCCATCCAGGAGTAATTTTCATTAAATTCGCAACAAACATAGCGGATTCAAACTTGCGACCACTTTATTAGCATGTACGTGCGTACACCTACACCACTAAATCGGCGATGCGCTTGCCTCATGTTCGAAAATTTATGAGTTGAAATATTTAGAAATGTCCTTGTAACCTCTGACATAACTCTCCCGAAAATATTTGCTCCTATGTGCTGCTTTGACGTATACGTTGGGCAGTCGAGCAAAAGCATACACTCAGGCATGCACGCCAGCAACCTCTCGATCCTCGCCAACCATGCATGCACCCGCCAACACCATTCAACGCTTTAACCATTCCTCTCTTTACGATGTGTGAACAACGATGATTCTCCCTCCAAAAATTCGCACGTGGGCATACACTTACGCGGTTCATCTTAAATGTACTTCCTCCCACGAAAGAGGAACTGGGCGCACTTCATGCACACATTCTACGGTCATCCTTAGCGGGGAGGAAATGACCTTTTTTTTTTTTTGGATGAAATCTGCAGTCACTCTCGAGAACTTTCGAGACTAGTAGTAATTTGACATCTACTACCCAGCACTACACGATATATGCCATTATTTATCCTACCTTAACAAGCAATAAAAGCTGTTAAGCAACACTAGTAGAAAAGATCTTTCGTGGTCGTTCTAGTAAGGCTTGCTTCAGTTACGCTCCGAGTTCGAAGATTTCAGATGTCTTCTAGCTTGCATATTCACTGGAACTTCGGCCTTTTTCGTTATCTTGCTTCACAACTAAGCGAAACGTGAACGCATCTAGTTCTCGAAACCGAAATGCAGAAATAATCGCTTCAGCATATATAAAGTGCACGTGACACCACAAAGAGGTTCTCGGTTCTGGGCACCTGAAGATGGCTGCCGTCATGACTTTTTGTCGCATTCGAGAATGCCGATATAAAGAATGATAGAGAGTAGTTCACCCTTTGCGCTATTTCGTGCTTCTCCCGCTTGCTTCTGTTCGCCAGCAGCGCCAAGAGGGAACAAAAAGTTTTGGAAGGTGCAGCGGCAGTAATGAGATGTCATAGTTTCTCGCTCCGCGCGCTCGAGCGAGAGTTGACGCAACATCTCGACGAGCTGGTACCTGAAGATGCCGAGCACAGTGACGTCAGCGCGAACTGTGCATGCAATGCCTCTCGCTAAACACTTTCCTTCATAAGAAGCTTCTCGTTTTCTTTTTTTTTTTGCTTTCGCTTCTTGAGGCAGATTGAATTCGCGGTTCATACTTGCCTCTCATGAAGTGAGAGGCTCACAAGAACATTTTTGCAGGTTCTCCACTTTTATTGCACATATATGCCCGCTTTTCTGTACCACCATTCTCCTTCTCCTCTTAAACAATAACGACGTGCGAGGTCGAGCGCTTCCGTGTGGTGAATGAAACAAAACGCTGGAATAATTTATCCACGTGGCGGTCACATTCTTCGTGCTCGAAGGCAAGTTTCTCCAGAATCACACGTCTGGGAAGATGAACCGCGCTATCTTCGACAAAGGACACGGCAACAAAGTGAGCCCTCCTCGGTTTTCATAAGATTGCGCTGTTTGTCTCGACCAAATTATTAACGGGGCTTTTTTATATTGCAAACTTTTTAAAATGGTCATAAAAACTATGGTCTGTGCAAGGTGCACACAAACAATACTTTGGAGTGGCTCGCCTTGCCTAGCAACCGCTAATCCCACAGTTTTGATGAACCTGTACCAAGAGAGCAATGATGATGTATGATGCCTTGAAATATGGCTGATACCCACTGAGGGGCATTGGTCAAAAATTGGTTACATGAGTTAATAACAGATCTTTTCTAAATAAAACGGACATAAAACTAAAGTAGTGCAATAGTTTTTTTTTCTCCAGTTCAGACCAGGTAGTATAGACGTTATTTTAAGTAAACGTGAACTTTATTTTTAAAAAATACCAATTATAATAAAAAGTAACAATTTTCTTTGAAACTATTATCGCACTAATACGACACAAATACCCCGCTAAACTCTGACTCGTTTCATTTCAGCATGAAGCGCGTTATTGGGTCTGAAGCCCAAAGCCAAAACACCTAAGAAAAGTATGTTCGCGATTCTGATATTCACATTCAACTTGAAAATGTGGTACTGAAAATACCTTACTTTGTAAATTTAACGAGTGACACGACACTGTAATGAAATACGACTTCCGATTGTCTTGCAAGACACCACGGAATGTTCCACGAAAATCTTAAGTGACTAAACTCTGTCTATGACGTCATTGCTTCTATGGCATCTGCAAACTGCGAAAATTTTCTCTATCTTATCGCAACTATTGTGGCCATTGCAGGACACGTAATCACTTCTCCCTCTTTTTGATCTTCTACTTCGTTTCAGAACATGTTCGCCGATTGCTCCGGAGCGGGATTTATGTGTGAAGTAGCGAGTATGCAGATGGAAAGAAATAGAGAAGTAGAAAGAAGTAAAGATAGAGAAAGCGAAAACTCAAACGGCAAAAAACTCTCCACGAGGCGACATTTCAAGCCACATACCTACAATTAGAGGCCGACCATATGAACGGTTCAGCCGTCTTGGGACACTGGCGAGAGATGTCATAGCCTTGTATGCAATAGTGCAGAAAGTGGGCAAGAAAATAAAATGAGGGTGAGCAGGGCAGATGTGCGGGTAAAGATAAAGGTAGAAAGTAAAATATATGGTAGAAAAAGAAAAGGACAAATAGTGAGCGAAAGACAGAAAATCTCTGCATACCATGGAGTGAATGATGATCAGTGGGGTGAAGCGTCCATCCGTCCGTCCGTTGCCCCAGTTGCCTCAGTCATAATTTGATAACTAGACGAGTAACTTTAAGTTACAAATATGATGTTTTATTATTTATTTGCCATTAACAAAAAATTTGTAGTGGCTACTAAAGCACACTGCGGACAATTTGCTTCGTGCAACGCCGTCTCTCTTTTTGAAAATGACGCTGCGTCATAATTCTGACGCCCCAAATACACACACACACACACAGATATATATATATATATATATATATATATATATATATATATATTAAGTTTGGGGGCTATTTGTTTAGACGTCACTGCATCACAACTGTTTCTCTCTGGCTCCGTTTTGTCGCCCGTCAGATCAGAGTTATTTCATCTAGCGCCGGGGCGATCTGCCCACGCCATCGGAGGGGCAAAGCAAAAGTTAATGGAAAAGACGATGACGAAGAAGAAAACAAAAAGAGCGCGTGCTGGTTCGTGATGAGGATCTTTTCCTTTAAAAACAACGCTAATAACGAGGGACAAGAAAAGAAGGAGACATACAGCGGCAGTGCAGCTGTCTGTCTCCTTCTTTTCTTGTCCCTCTTTATTGGCGCTGTTTTTTATGTCAATCATGTCGTACCAACTCGCCCAAGCAACCATGTTAGATCTTTTCTAGTTTCTGGCAGACATATTGCGTCAAGCCTAAACAGCTACACTGTCAAAAAAGAATCACAGCACCTAGCAACTCCATTGAGCTAGAAATAAAAGTTACGCAGCCCACCCGCTCTCGCCGCTCATTTAACGAGCTAATTGAAATAACTGATGTTTGTACTATACATGTTTCTTCTGTACCTACTGCACATCAGACCTTCGACGGAAAACCGCATTCAGAAAAATTTGAGCACAATTGCAATTAAATTATGCCTTCCCTAAAGCATGAGGATATCGCATGCTAAAGTCACTTTTTAAGTGTTATCACTTGAAGCTTAGCTTTAAGTGATTATAAAAAGCTGTTTTCTTGCGAATGTAGACTTTGTAAAATATGTAAGAAGCAGAGCTTTTTAAGAACACTATTTACACACAATTCAGTTCGAGCTAATAGAAGAACCCATTAAACCGCACGTGCAAGGAAACTGAACATTGCCTTGAAAACGAGAAACTATTTGCAATAAAAAAAAAGTGGAGCACCAGCTCTAATGTGCCGAGTGCTTCCACAGTCTATGTTCCATTGCATGGCTAACCTCCTCATTATGAAAACCGAAGCAACGAAAACACTCTTCCTAATTACTCCCTTCAAATAAAGTGCCGAGGCAAAAAGATTCTCGCAAAAGCTGTGTTTAATAATTGCTCAGGAGGTTTCTAAGAAACGGCTGAGCGAAATTCTTCCAGAAAGACAAAATGAATTACTCCCTCACGGGCAATAACTGTAGGACGGGAATCGCTTAGGAAGGGCCTCCGCCTGTCTCAGGAAAGAAGCCCGAGCCCGGCACACGTACTGCGATTCACTGGTGCGATAAATTCATGAGAAGAAAAGGCGAGACGTTAAAACAACGGTACGCTACGTACACAGCCTAATTACCATAGCGGTGCACTGCATTTTCCCCAAGTGTTCTCATCGTCATTGAAAACCATGGGAAGTCATCCTGAAAGTCATCATTGTCATTCTTTTAGGCATTTGTCTATCACAAAAGCTTAGCCACATTGCATTGATGTGGTAGACCAAGATGCTTGCGATTCCAAAGTACGAAAAGGAAGAAACCAAGACGTATTGGTGTCCACACAGATAAGGGAAAGCTCGTGCAGATAATCATTATTCTTTAGCCCCTCACCACATTGTCTCTTGTAATCACATCGCAATTTCGAAACATGGAAGTTGACATTTTAAACACTAGGAATGGTGCATGTGCCTTCATCTCTATTATGTGGCTCAAAAAACAATGAGCAAACCTTGCATAGGATATCTTCAAAGCGAAAAGTAATACCACTAAGCAGCGTATAATTTAGTGCCATTCTGTACTTTTCCCATGCACGTGTGTCGTCTAACAGACCGTTCCCTTATATCGCGTGAGGGACAATGAGCAATAACCTAGATACCACGGGCGTCGGCAGAAGGGTGCGAAAGCGGCACTTTGCTCCCCTCAAACCTCACCTGCACTTGCCCTCACTCAAGCTGCATCAATGCTTTTCCACTCCCCCAGACGCAACGCGACACTAGTTTGTACCCACCTAGAGCAAATGCTGCTGATGTCTATGACAGATACTGCTCAAGCTTTCAGATAACAAGACGTAACTCCGCAGTTTATTGTTTGTATTGTAGATGCACCAAACTCTATAGTGAAAACTGCAGAAATAGAGGAACCATCGCATTTACTCCTTAATTCTACAACCCCCCCCCCCGAAAAAAAATAATATCATGTTACGATTTTCAAGGAACACCCGCGAGAAGAGTGAGAAAGAATTAAAAGGAAGAGACAGGGAGGTTAACCTAGACGAACAGGGTTCCTACCCTAATACCAATGATAATCACCTTGTAGTATATTAGCGCCGAAAATAGGGAGTAGAATAAAAAAGAATGAGACAGTGTGAGCGCTGACAACCGAAATTTGTTGAAAGTAAAAGTAAAGAAAACCAACCCATACGTGCGCAGAAATAAACGTAGGTTATGTTAAAAAAGAAGACAACCACCTCGTTTTAAATCGTACGCTTGCACAACCCGAGACTGTGCCGATTTTATGGCGGTGTCCGCTTACGAATAAACGCGGTTCATTTTCTCAGTCGCGCGCTGTTTGGATAAAGCTGCCTGTTAAGTAGTATCTATACCATCTTCAGAGATGCCATTTAGTGCAGCTTTTCGTTTCGCCACTGTGGGACACTGGAAACCACGCATGACATTTTCTTTGAAACAAGAAACGGTAAGCGTGGCGGTGCAAGCGTTAAATGAAAGCTTACACCTTACAGATTAGCCTCGGGAAACTCTGGCTTTACAAGAGACAATTATGAAGCGCTGTGGTGGTGTACCTTATGAAAGAGTGGCGAAAAGACGAGAGGGCATAAAAAACGCTGCTTCGCGAAGGGCGCTTTCATCTTGTTTATTCTAAAACAACAACAAAAAATTCGTTAACCTGAATTTCAAGAACTGTCACCTTTTCGCGTCAAGAAGATTTAGTGATGCTACCTTTGCTGTGACAAATTCCTTGAATATCTCTAAGGTTTCGCCGAGACGCGCAATGCTATTCCTTTTCACCCAAAGCCGGTCACTTTTGCTCCACTAAACTAATTGGGTATAAAAAAAGAATAAATGCTATGCTGTAATTGGTTAGCTCCAAGAGGTGAAAAACGGATAGATAAACCATTTTCCGGGTATTTTTTTTTTTGACGAGCACGCTGTGAAGTGACAAGCTTTACCTGGGTGTCCTCGGCGCCCCAAAACGTAGACGTGATAAAGTGCGCAATATTTTTTTTTCGGGGGGGGGGGGGGTCCATTGTTACGTGCGCACACACTTTTCTTTTGTTTGCGGCATGGTTGGCACATCCACCAAAGACCGAAGCCACTCCAGGAAATACGAAGTTGAGGCGCACGGACCCCAAATATACGCTGTCGTATTTAACTGCTCAAGGTGAAGCTCAAGTGTCCTCGAGATTTTTAAGCTTATCGTGCTACTTACGAGTCAATACACTTCTCTCTTTTTTTCGTTTTTGCGACAGTTTTATACGCTCCACAAAGTTTAACTATTAGTGTAATCATACACATATAAATCTTAATATTTTACTTATAAATCATACTAATATCTCAGCGTGATTCGACCATCCACGTATTCATCCACAGACCACGCTCGCAATAAAATATGCCACCACTCTTGCAATGAAAATGAACCACCCTTTGCTTTTCAAAATATCAAAAGCTCGATTACTTTTTCATCGCGCTGCTTTAATACTGCTCCTAGCCAATGGTATGGTGGAGTAGTGTTGAGAAATCTCCAGAACGAATTTTCGTTGTCAAAGCAATTGCTGTCTCGTCGTGAACAGCTTGTGATTCATCTCATTCGTAGGGTAAACCACAAAAATTTTGTTAATTTTTATGCTGATTTCATAGGGTTCGCTAAACAAACAAAAAGTAGCCTTCAAATTATCCTTCCTTCATTTATCTATTTTCTAAATTCATCTTGGGCTCTTCATTGACGCTCCAGAGGTCCTTCAGCAGCCTCTAATTAAGTCTAGGTAAAGTGGAACATACAAAAACAAAACGTTTCATCTTCCGAGTTATTCGCCTTTTTTTTTCCAGCAATGTCGCATTCGTTGAAAAAGGTGACACTTCACTCTAATGCTGTGACACTCGATGGAAAAGAGGCTTGAGTGCAAGAGACCGATTCCCATCTATACAAAGGGTCCTGCAGCTCTTGGCTATGTTGGAGACGGAACAGGAATAGTACAGCTAGACCAGCACGGGCTCTGACGTGGTAAATTTATTTATTTAACGCTCGGTTGAACTTGTGCGTTGACATCTATGTTTAAATGTTTCATTCTGTAGTGACGTTGATTCAATATGTGTGGGTTCAACGTACGGCCCCTACGGCATGACGTCAATGAGAAGGATATTTGACTCTAAATGTAAGAGCAAGATCAATGAAGTAGAGTCTAACGAGTATTCCTGATAAACGAATGTAGGCCTGCTAACACGGCCACAAGAAAAGAGATTGAGGCAACACACATCCGTGTGTCTCATTTGCTTTGTTTTATCGTTAATACGCAAAAGGCAGATTGTTTTTGATAAACTATCCATACATATACAATAAAAAATCACGCCCTGTGACACCTCAACATTTTAAAATCAAAAGTCAATTTTATTTAAACCTTAAGTACAATCCTCATTAACGATGTAGTGAGTTCCTGTAATCTTTGCCCCAGCACGAGCTATTTAAGCGTATTTGTTGAAGCAGTTGTTTTACTGCAAATTAATTAGGAACAGTAAGTTACGGTACAGAGGTGTGATAGGGCCTCTCATTCTTGGGCGTCTATCTCTACGTTATTGGCAGATAAGGCTGTTGGCTGTAACTGTGATAATAAGCAAGGTTTTAAGTTTGGTGAGTTGCTAGTCCACCTTCAACAACGAGAGCACAGCTGGCAAAGAGCCCCGCCGTAGTGGTCTAGTGGCTAAGGTACTCAGCTGCTGACCCACAGGTCGTGGAATCGAATCCCGGCGGCGGCAGCTGCATTTCTGATGGAGGCGGAAATGTTGTAGGCCCGTGTGCTCAAATTTGGGTGCACGTTAAAAAACCTCAGGTGGTCAAAATTTCCGGAGCCCTCCACTATGGCGTTTCTCATAATCATATGGTGGTTTTGGGACGTTAAACTCCGCAAATCAATCAATCAATCAACCACAGCTGGCAAAGCACACAAAAGGCACCAAGAACAGGTGTAATGACTTCTACCTTACTCGTATCGTGTGCCACTTATACTTAATTTTATGCAAGACTGCGTAAGAACCGTTTTCGTAAGGAGACATTTTTTTTTGAAGCACACTACGTCAGTGTAATTAAACATTAAGAAAAATCTACACATCTTCACGAAGTGACGCATGACGATTGGGTGAAGCTAGGTCGTTAAGTCCATAATATGTACGTTAAAGCCATGGACTAGTATAGAGGGTTCGGGCTTGCAGGTGTTTGATAGGTGCTTTATGTAGACTTGTAAGAGCACAATGAGGAAGACGAAGGTGAAAAAAACTTGTGTTACTATAGGACTGTCATTTCTGTTCGCCTTGCACGGGTCAGCAACTTCGAAGCAATGATACGTAATGATTGTGCTTTAAAACGTCAAAGAAAAGTAAGTAAAAATAGCCTAATTGATTGCATGCAGAGTCGACAAGAATTAAGTGCAGGTTATGGTCGCATCAATCACAGTCACTGGAAGAACACCTAGCCTAATTAACTCCTTCACATGTATCAACAAGTACAGTTGATTCATAAAGCGTCTGTAATGAGACTACCGTAAAGAGGACTCGTGTACAAGTCGATTAACACTGAGGAAACATCATAGCCCTGCAGACAGATTTTTGGCTAACGACGCAGTCACTCTGACCAAATAAATCCGCGACACTATCGGTGACTGCCAATCATTAGCTGACCATGAGCGGTGGTGAAAAAATGGTCCTCGCAAAGCAATTCGCATTGTCTATACGACTTTAATAATTATCTTCCTGCCATAAGATGTCGTTTGGTGGCTCCTCTTAGTGGGTACGCTGTGCAAATGTAGCAAGCTGTTGGCCCCTGTCATTGCGAGCTTTCATTAAAATATTGCTTAGCCTGTATGTTTAACCAGGTTTAACCTGACTCCTGCTTGGAAGCATTTTCTTTTCCTCAAAGAATAATCTAAGAAATCGCGCAATAATTTTAACTTCACGCAATAAAATATTCTTTTACACTGAATATAAAAAGAGGGTACCAGACGCATTGCATAGATGATGCCTTTTTTTCGAAGAGGCAATTCTACTTTAAGTGAAATTGAGAAAACTGTAGTTGCTTGGTACTGTAAATATGGTCTGGCCTGGTCCAATAATTTCTGTCAGTGCGCTCTTGGCACCAAAATACTACAAACCTATACTGCGGCTAATATCTATGCATCTCAGTATTGCAGGTACTGAAGATAAAACTTACTTGTGGCCCACATAAACTGAAACATTTATTTCCAGCTTGATCAGTTACTCTGTAGTAGTCTAACTGGAAGTAGAGGAAATATCGTTTTGTTTTGCGACGAGGTTACCACCATCTTGCTCTTTCGTTGGTGGCAATCTTTCGTTGTGCTTCAGACTTTCTGCCCACCTTACTTCTATTTTTTAGCCTTCAATATAAAAGCAGTGATAAAAATACTTATTGTGTTCCGTTTAGGTGAGATCACGATTTTGCCTTTTTTGTGCCTTATATCACGATAGTATACATTTCCCAAAGAACCGTGGGATTGGCCATTGAAAAGCAAGCAAGAACTTCGTCCTTTTTTTCGGTTAGTAATTCGTGTGTTTTCTGTGATTAACTACATGACCTTTTTCTATATGTACTGTGCTTGGCTTCCCTGTCACGTACACTATCTTTAGGGGTAAGGATATTGTGTCGCGGTACAGTACATGTACGCTGAGAAAATAATGTATATACCCTGTGTTTTACAAATGTACCCACTCCCGTTACAAATTCATAAATGGGTTTTGCAGAAGCATCAAGAACGTGAACTGCAAGAGTGTATTTTGTGTGAATAGTGCTCATATACACTCAACCACGAGTCATTATCAGTTGCAGTTGTCTATGTACTGATGGAGTGTGATTAAATGACCACCGAGGGATTTATAGCCATGGCATAGACGAAACATGCGCATTGTCCGCTTATTTAGTCTGCAAAACACGTGGTCTCTTTTAATCAATCATTAATTATATTTATACCTGACCCTTCGTTTAGAACAATAAATGATGTGTGTCTCGCTTTCATCTTAGTCTAGAAAAACATTTTCACCGATTTACGAGCTTGATTTTTGTTATCGCAGCCAGCAAACTAAAAATGATTAACTTACATCTGCTTAATGCCTTCGATTTAAATTCTGGCACGTATCTTTCATTCCGTCGATCCGACGAAAGGTTGTTGAAAGCTTGCAGGTCTAGGAGTGAGAAAAATAATCAAGATTATTGTAGCAGCTGTGCGCTGCTATAAGCTGATGGACTGAATAGTTTATTCGTCATGGCAGAAAGCAAGAAACAGAAAGTTTCAGATAAAGAGTTTTAATGAAAACAAAGTTTCAGAGTTAATTTTCTTCGCATGGTGTACGTGTTTAATGGTAGAAAGACTATAGGATCGGCACTATGCATAAACATTAGTTGGAATCTATTTTCGAAATATCGTCGCTGTCTTAGACGCGGCGGAGAATTAAGGGGTCTTTATATTTTTGAGCAGTTTCCGGTAGAAGTGTTTTTTCAACAATACGAGTGGTCGCCGCAGCGACTACTCGTAATGAATTTAGCAGTCACGGCTTCCCCAAATATTATGTCTCGCCATCAGGCAGGCTAAACCCAATCACGTCCGAACTACAAGGTTCGGCCATTTTTTTTAGTTTCTCAGTTCTTCAAGTGTTTCTAATTAATCACAAAACTCCGTCATTATCCAAAGTCATACGTGAGGAAGACGCGTTTCGAACGAAAATTTGAATAACTCACGTCTGTGTAAAAATATAATATAAAATGAATGAACATTGCCTCCGCTTAGTGAAAAATGTAACCGAATATACCTAAGTGTACTGTGTGGACCAAAGGAGACGTCGGCTGGACACTTGATTTCAACACCTTGTCCAGGTTATTACAAGCTGCCCCACTTAATCTGCGTAAAGAACATTCAGTGGGGCAACCGTGTTTTTTAAATATCACATATCAACGGAAGTACTTAACCAACGCAGAAACTCTGGATGAAGGGGAGTCCTTGCTAAATTCTGGAAATGTTAGCTGATTTCCATCACCTAAAGCGATGACGGCAAGACACCGATATACAACTCAAATAAAGCACACAAAAAACTGAAGCATCTCATTCATTTCAATGTCTAAAAAAGTTCATGATTCGCACGGTTGGCGTGAAATGTAGGAGGTGTTGGTAAATGAGCCATGCAGGTCGTACTGGCGGTAGGTGACAGTAATTGTTCTCTTTGTCAAGTCTTTACCCTATGCTCTGGAAGCTCTTGCCCCTGGGTTTCAACTGTAACAGCAGGCACTACCAGGAAAAGGGATGCGCCATTCCTGCCGTCTCGTGCCACGTAATTGTCGTTACCTGGAAGTTCTCCTGTGGTTTCCTGCACGTTCTCCTGTGGTTCTCCTGTGGTTTCCTGCACGCAGAGACAAGATTTGTGCGTGTGAACGTCCGGCACTCACAGCAACTCCTGGGCAAGAAATAAGCGCAGGAACTGCGACATTCTCGTCCACAATGCCCTTGCAAAGACTGTGCTGTCGGTCATTACGAGGTTCTTCAAAATTTCTACGAGAAAAACTGGTACCTTGCGGGGATAATAATTTCAGTGACGTGCTGTGGATGATTTGGTTTCAAAACAAAATGAATTTCACGTGCCCGGTTCGAGCTGTGGTATTGACAAGTGATACCGGTGTCACACGTGCACTTTTAATTGCAATAAGCTTCTTGATCGCAATCTTCTTGATCGGTCTTCTTGATCGCAATAAGCTAAAAGACCACTGCTACACGCCCCAAGCTAATCTGGTTCGAGTTTGGGTCAGATGAAATAACCCAGGTGGCGTTTTCGTTGCCGTAAAACATGCCACTGACCAAACTCGGCGTACGGTATATCTATAGAGTCCTTTATCAGCAATGTTATTCGTCTAAAAATCGCTCGAACGTCAAAAGCTTTGCGTACCACCACAATAGTAATTTCATAAATCCATCATTCGATAAAATTTTTCTGGCACTTTCCTGCATTGCTGTGTGAGATTCTTCTCCTTCACTTTTATTTCTCATGGCCGCCGCTATAGCCGCGTAATGTCGTAGCGAAGCGTCAATCTCGTTCTACGCGCTTGTGTTTCACTTCTGGCGCCTCAAGCCTGTTCCAGTCCTTCCTGCCAGTGGTCAATTAGAGTAAAAATGTCTTCATTATGCCACCATGTGATGCTATGTATTGCCACTTTGTATTTTGCTTTCCTTCGCAAACTATTACACCATGTTTTGTACCGGCCTGTTACCCACTCCTGCTATAGCCCTTACGGGTTGCAGTATGTAAAAATAAAAAAAATAAAAATCTCTTCATTCCACCATGAAGGGCGCATACGTTACGACGTAGTCAAAAGGCTTACAACACTCATAATCACTTTGCTTCGAGGTGCTCCAAAAGCTCCAACAGGGCGAGATTTGAACAAAGCACCGAAGGCAACGGTCGACTGTCTGTCGTCTGCTTGTCGTCTGCTTCTCCCGTAACTACAATGCGGTCGATATGAATCTAAAATATGCAATACTTTAGATATTGTTCCAAGTTCAAAGTTTATAATTTGCTTTTTATGAAACTCTAGCTGTTTAAAAGCATTTTTATTCAACTGTGCTTGATTTCATCGTTTATTGTGCTTTCGACAATCTCGGCTAAGGGGTGCAGACGACAGCAAAATCTCGACCTTTCGAGACAGCGCGCATCGCGATAGTCTTGATCCCGATCACGCTCGATCGTGATTAAATGTGACTGTGTAGCAGAACCTAATCTGGATTGTGGTTAATCCGGATCGACACTGATTGCGAATAAAAGTGCCCGTCAGCATTGTGTTCTAAAGAATTTCGCTGATGAGTTGGTAGCTTTATGCTGTTCATATAGAACAAGTATGCACAGACAGCGCCAGTCACTGTTGTTTTAACGCGATAGCGTTAAAGAGGTCGTGTCGCAGCAAAGCCGCCGCCAACGTCGACCCCGTTGGTTCTGAGCGAAAAATCGTCTGTGCGTCTGTGCCCGAAAAATCAGCTTACCGAGATAGCTGTGGGAGGCTGCTACTTGCCCACGCGTGCGCGCGATCACAATGAAAAAGCCGCGCATTCAAACAAAAGTGCTAAAGGTCACAAGGCATGGTAGTTTTTTTGCCCTGCCACCCCTTTCCATTTAGCTTCCAGCGCGTTCATCGGGACAAGAGAATAAATGATGCAATTGAAGCATTTGACAAACCTTTGTAACTCCACTCGCACTGGACGAACTCTTAAACTTTTTGCGGCGTTTAATTCGTGAGGCAATAGGTTCTTCTAGGGAATTAATTCTATGGTTACTTCACAAAGTGTTTCAGGGCTCCTTTAACGCATTTTGTTCGACAGGTATTACGACGAAAACAAGCCCATTCGGTGATACTAGCGCGCGCTGGTCCAATCTACTGTGTGCTTGTTTGTGTGCGTCCGTGTGTAGTAACACAACATAGGAATAACTATGTACTTAGCAGTTGAAGGGTGCACTTGGGGCCGAATTTTGCTATCGCGTTCGCCTCTTAAAAGCGAAGATTAATGCCTAGTTCACACTGAAACATCCGCTTTCTACAGCGCCCGAAATTCCCCTGCCGCCGAAACGCAGCGTCGTTCGCACTGGATTCGCCCCGCGCCGCCGAATATGCCATCTACTACGGGGCAAACGCGGGATGGATGCGCTGTCACCCGGTTGTTGTCGCGGCTTGCAAACGCTACTACGCTATCCAGTGGTGTATACTTCGACGATTCTCGTACGCAAGAAGCAAGAAAAGACAGTACTGCTTACTTTGCTGGCAAGTGGCTGTCTTGTAACGCACGAAGAGCAGAAAAACCACCGACGCCAGCGGCGTTGGTGGGTTTGTTTTGCTCTGCAAGACCGCAACAAGCTCGGACACGCCAACAGCAAGCTCGGTCACCTTTTTCACGAAATACGGAGGCGAAGTAGGCACAGAGTATGTTAAACTCCCGTTGGTTTCAACATTCAGTTACGTGCACTGCGGCATAACAAGTGAGTAGGGCTTGGTCGCCATTTTTCAAAATTCCTTGACTAGTGCTCCTATGGGTCCGCGGTGACCGATTCGGCGGCAGACGCCGCAAAAATCAGTCCGACAGCGATCGGCGCGGAGAGGGCCCTTTCGGCGGAACTCGCCGCCGCCGAACCGGATTCGGAGCACTTTCGGCGGCCGGAAGCTCAGTGTGAACGCGGCCTAAAGGTCCTCAATTTTTTAAATGCGAAGCATTTTTTAGTGAACTTCAGCGAACTTATGAGCGTATCTATCTATCTATCTATCTACCTATCTATCTATCTATCTATCTATCTATCTATCTATCTATCTATCTATCTATCTAACTATCTATCTATCTATCTATCTAACTATCTATCTATCTATGTATCTATGGCATTTAGCTCTCCTGAACGTTTCGATAATGGTATTGATACCAAGCTTGGTATGCCATAATAAGAATGTATGACAAACTTAAGTGGCTGGTCAAAACATGAAAATCATGACATGTATATTATGAATGTCATGATTTACATTTCATGGTCCTGCAGCTCTTGCGGACCATTCGTTCACATGGCACGTTGCAAGTAGGTATGGTAATACATGATTGCATGGCGAACACAACCGACAGACCCTAACAGGAAAACCATCACATGCGTGTCATGTAACACCATAGCTGCATGCCACGCTCATGATGCGCTCGCGGCCGTTTTGCTAGCGTCACATATACCAAATTTGGTATTAAGGTACGTACGTGAATGGATGAAGAAGGTAAATGACACACCCAAGCATTATAATCACGACGTGCGTGTCATGTAACAACATGACTACATGCCACACTGATGAAGCGCTCGTGGTCGTTTCGCTAGCTTCACACATGCCAAATTTGGTATTACGTGACGACAATAGATGACGAAGGTATGTGACAGGTGCAAACATGATAATCATGAGATGTGTGTCACGTGAGAACACGACTACATGCCACAGCCAAGGCGGCACTACATTTTGACGTGACGCGGTGCGCGTGCTCGCCGGCGGTCATTTCGACGCGTCACCCCGACGTTGCGACGGAGGGCGCCGGTCCTGCAATATACTCGCAGGTATGCGCCGCGCTGCGTTTCTTTGACGCATGCGCGTTTCAGTGCGTCTTGCGTCCCGCCGTCACGAAAAAAGGAAGACACAGTGTTACATCGGCGCGAAATGCAGCATGTCGCATTTCGAACTGGTGCCGTCAGGCCGCGCCGACAGACGCTGGACGCGCTGGTCGCGCCTGTCGCACCGGTCGAGCCTGGTGTCAGACTATAGAGTGCTTGCGTTTTGCTAACGTTGCGTCGCTGTTCCCAGCGTGCGCGCGCATCAACGCTACAATCGAGTATGTTGGGTCCTTCATGATGCGCTCGTGGCCGTTTTGCTAGCTCCACATATACCAAAATTGGTGTTCAGTGACGTCAATGGATGACGAAATATATGACAGGTTCAAACATGATAATCCTGACCCGTGTGTTATGTATGAACATGAGAACATACCACGCTCATAGCGTGCTCGCAGTAATTTCGCTAGCTTCACATATACTATATTTGGTATCACATGACGTCAATAGATGACGAAGGTAAATAACACATCCAAACATGATAATCATGAAAAGGAAGTCAGGTACGGCGTCGTTTACGTCTACCTTGTAACGTTGTGCTAATTTTAAAATGACATTTCAACGTTTCTCATTCGTGCTTCGCATATCGTTGATTCCCACTGTACGTGGTATCTGCCAATTGTTTCTGTGAATCTTTGGTCTTGAGAAAGCGACTACGTAGCTTCTCGCTGTTTAGATGACCAATGACATGTGTTCTTGAATGAACGGAGGGTGGGATGTACTTCATTACGTTTTTTTAGGGGACTTGTTCAGTCAACAGTTTTAATTGTGCATTGATAACGCAAAAACCAGGTCACGAAAGGCACATAACCTCAGAGGCAGTTATTTAACGACTACCTATGCCTCCAAAGGGTAATATGCAATCTCGGGCACGAGCACGGACAAAGAAAGCCATAAAAACACGCTTGTGAAGTACAATTTTTGAAAGTTAGTGCTCTTCAATTCTTGATTTCGTTTCCACCAAGGTTCTTTTGCTATTATGAGAATAATGATGAAAGCTTCAAGGTCGAAAACAAAATGCTTCAGCTGGAAACAGCCAGCCTAGGCAGTTAGACCAACAAGCTTACGTGCCTTCTTCCCTCACATGTTCGGCCATTCGTCACACCACCTGTCCTCTTGGACGCATCTCTGTGCACCAACTGCACTCCGGCGAAGAAGAGCCGCTCGCATGAAAAGGCTCGGTAGTGGAGACTCCAGACTACTCTTTTCTGGGCCAAAATTATTTTTTTCTAGACTAGACGATGCAGCTAACAATAGCCGGGAACAGATTGGTCAGAGGAGGGTGACAGACCTTTTGAAAACTAACAAATATAGATGCTCGCCTCCACGAACCAATTGTAAATGTTGTAAGTAAACGTCTTACATGTATTATAGAATCTCCTCGTTAGCGAAGAATTGCAACCAAACCCTTTAAGGACACAAGGTATCACTGTTACTTTCAGTTATTAAATGTAAAGCTTAAAGGTACCCCATTAGTTCTCTACAATTTATGCGCCGATGATGCAACATCAGTAGAAATCGTTGTTTACCTTTGCTGGACGAACATACTGCACAACGGTCTTCAACAACGTTTTGTTGAAATGATCCCTTCAAATATATGGAAATCTGTAAATAGTATCATGCATGAAGTACTTGAATCAACTTGACTTATGTGCTTCCACTGTGACGTTCCGAATAAGGGTAGCGGAATAACATAAAGGTGATGAAGTTCCTTAAATCAGCACAAACCCAAGTTTGTGTTTATGGCGTTTCACTTCTACTTTGATGGTTTTTGGAAAAAGATTACTTCGGTTTTTACTACGGTAAATGAAACGCCAAATAAAGATGACAAACTCTTACATAGTGGGCCCTGGCTAATTCACAGAGGGTGATATGCAATGACCCACATGTTTATAGCACGCACCTGCCACGCGTGCGTGCTAGCAGTTCCTTTTGGATTCAATATTATCGGAGGTGTCACTCACACGAAAATTGAAATGGGACTCGATCGCAGTTCTGCATTTTCAATTGAATGCCATACATATACGTTTTCGTTTTGCTTCTTGCAGGCTTATTTCAAAGGCAGAGACTGTTCTTTCTGATTGAGCAGCCGTTGATATTAGCTCCCAGATTTCGAAAATCTTCAATGTAATGCGTCCCAAGCAAATTCAATTATTATTACTGTTTTTTTAGGCCTGCTGGTTGATTTAACAAGACAGACTGCAACAACTGCCTTGATTAGACCAAAGCCGCTTTATGCTAAACTCTAAATTCGTGGCGACAAGGGCAGGTGTAGATTTGCATAAAAACGTGACAACCTACTTCACAAATTACCGACTTCATTTTATTTCTTTGAAATATTAGCAGTAGAAATGCAAACGTGATAGCAAAACTTGAGCGAGCGATCAGAGCCTGCGGACTGCTGTATTTCGGTGATCTAATCCGTCTACCTTTCCTACACAGGCCACGCTGCTGTATCCACGGGTCGTTTACATGTCGCCCTCCTGGTGAACCGGCAATTCATCAACTTCAACACGTGTGTTGCAAGCAACTGGATTCTATCAACAACTGCTATCTGCTGTGTCCGCCACTGGTGTCGCGGCTGTGCCTGTATTCAGGATACTTAAGCTGCCCCGTGGCCATCCAGCAGCATCATTTGAGCGAGCGATCAGAGCCTGCGGACTGCTGTATTTCGGTCATCTAATCCGTCTACCTTTCCTACACAGGTAATTCAAGTGCCTCATTCTTACGTTTTATTCTATTTTATTATCCCCCTGACTGCAGTGCTCTGATCGCTCGTTTTAATATGGCTCCTACCGTTGCATCGCTTTCCAAAGAGTTTGAAGACTTTAAGGTGTCAATTGAAAGAAAATTAGCTAGCGTTCATAACACGTTGGAATCTGTAAAATCTGCAGTGTCTGGGTGCCATCCTGAAAGTGTGAACAAGCTGCAATCTGAGATCGATGACATGAAAAAAGCCATGGATTTCATGAGCAGTAAGTTTGAGGCTGCAAAGTCGGAAAACATCGGCCTCAAATCTGCCAATAAGCACCTAAATGAAAATAATCAGATGCTGCTGCAAAAGATTAGACATTTGGAACAGTACTCTCGCCTCAATAATTTGGAAATAAGAGGTGTTTCAACAACGCAAGGCGAAAACTGCAGAAACATTGTCGAGCTTCTCGGCAAAAATGTCAGTTGTCCTATCAAACCTGATGACATCGATACTGTACACAGAGTACCAACGCGCGACATAAATAACAAAAACATGATTGTGTGCTTCTGCTCACGCGACATGCGCACAGAGTTCCTGAAGAAGGCTCGGAAGTTCCGCCCAAAAACAGACTTGCTCGGTTTTTCGGCAGCGCAGGAAAAGCCTATATACGTTAATGAGCACCTGACGTCTGATAATAAGCGGCTGTTTTCTAAAGCACTTGCTCTCAACAAACAAATGAAGTGGGCTTTTCTGTGGACTGACAATTGTGTTATTAAGGCAAGACAAACTCTCGATAGTGTAGTGCACAGAATTGTCAGTGATGTCGATCTACATGTGTTCAACTCATAGGTGTGAAATAACGTAAGCTTGAAAAAAAAAACATAATGGCTTATTTTCTTCTGGGTGACTTTAATAACATTTCTTCGCTGAACTGGGGTTTTTCTTCGATTCATTTCAATGCTCGTAGCCTCCCTAAAAAATCATGACAGTATCACCACTCTACTAGCTTCCCTTAATCATCAGTTCTCGGCTATCTGTTGCTCCGAAACTTGGTTATCGCCTGGTCATGGGGACTCGTATGGCTTTCCCGGGTATGTAAGCGAATATGCTCACCGAACTAACGATCGTCATGGTGGCTCCGCCATTTTTATATCAAACAACATTCTGTATAAAAGGCGCAATGATTTAAATCTAAATGTGGTGAAATGTGAATCTGTTTGGTTGGAAATCGATCTGCCGGGTCTTTGTCAGAATCAACGAAAAACTGTTTTTGATACTGTCTGTCGATCCCCTTCCAGTGACCCCTCCGCTTTTTGTAATGCGCTTCATCACTTGCTTGATAAACTTACTGCTGAGCGCAAGAGTATAATAATTATGGGCGATATGAACTTTGATTTACTAGATTTCTCTAACCATTCTGCTCTCGAGTATAAGACTTGTTTTCATAGTTTTGGGTTTAAATCTCTAATATCTGTACCAACACGCTGTTCTGATAACGGCTCACGGTCATCAATTGATCACATCCTCACAAACATTGATGACGTCAGTCACGCTGGTGTCATTGAGAGTGACATCACAGATCACTTTCCTGTATTCCGATATTTTGAACAGGTCATCACTCGTAGCAACATAATACGTCAAAAGTATCGCTTTGATTCAGACAAGTACTGCATGCTCATTTCCGATGAAGATTGGTCCAGTGTATATGCCGCGAATGATCCTGAAGAGGCCTTGACCAGGTTCTACGACGCTATTTATGCAGCAGTTGAGCGTTCAACTACATTGCAATCATCTAACAGACGCTACGTCGCCCCACGGTGCCCTTGGTTATCACAATCACTGATACGATCTCTTCGCAAAAAAGAGAACCTATATAAAAAGACGAAACGTCAGCCTTTTAATTCACGCTTGAAATCACGCTATAAAACTTACTCCAGCACATTTGCCACACTTTTGAGAAAAGCTAAACAAAGTTATTACGAGCGGGAACTACAGAATTGTGGACATAACTCAGGGAAAAAATGGCAGCTTTTAAAAGAATTTTATTCCACTCAGTCGCGCAGAAGAGTGACCTCTATTCGTGTCGACAACGTCACCTTCACTGCGGCCAGTGACGTGGCCAACGTCTTTAATGTACACTTTTCCACTAGCCTTGCAGTCCCCTTCTCTTCAGACTATGTACCTCCGTTTTCTCACAGCCCTCAGTCGATGTTTCTTTTTCCTACGTGTGCTTCTGAAATTTCCTCAATTATTTCTGGATTAAAAACTACCGGAGCTGGGTTAGACAACATTCATTCAAAGCACACTAAACTTGTAAGATATCTTGTAGCTCCTATATTAAGCCACGTTTTTAACCGCTGTTTGAAGAACGGTGTTTTCCCGGATAAGTTAAAAGTTGCGAAGGTAGTGCCAGTATTTAAAAAAGGTGATACCCTCAGTATGTGCAATTACAGGCCCATATCTGTCCTTCCCTTCCTGGATAAAATTTTGGAAAAACTAATTGAAATAAGAATATCTAAATATTTAAGCAAATTTAACATACTTTCTCCTTGTCAGTTTGGTTTTAGGGCTGGTCTTTCCACTGATACTGCAATTGCTTGTTTCACTGACAAAATCAGATCATTCATTGATAATGGTAACATCGCAGGGTCTGTCTTCGTCGACTTTACTAAAGCATTTAACGGTATTGATCATTTCATCCAATTTCGCAAACTCGAGTACTATGGCATAACTGGTCCCGCATTAACGCTATTACAGAGCTTTCTTCTTAATAGGTTGCAGGTTGTCTCGGTCGATAATTTTACATCCAGTCCCAAACCCATTACAAGAGGTGTTCCGCAAGGTTCAATTTCGGGTCCATTATTATTTTTATTAGTCATAAATGATTTACCACGTTGCCTTAATTATTCTTCTTGTTTACTTTACGCTGATGACACGACTCTCTTTTCTCATCACTCGGATTTAGCGACTCTCGTGTCAAGACTTCAAGTTGACCTTAATTGTCTTGTTGACTGGTGCAACTGTAATAGATTGTTGATTAATCATCGCAAAACCTATTTTATGCTTTTTTATTCACCAAACAAAAAACTATCATTTATTCCTTACCTTAATGTGAACTCAGCAGTTATTCCTTTAAATGATCATATGTCATTTTTAGGAGTTATAATGGACACACATCTGAAATTTCAGCAACATATCAATTCTGCTTGTAAAAAGATTTCGTACGGTATCAGGGCATCGGTGAAGTCACGATTGTGTTTTAACATCAAAACTCTTAAGGCATTGTATTATGCATTCATACACAGTCATCTCAGTTATTGCATTACATCATGGGGTAATTCATATTCGGTGCACATTTGGCCATTAAAGGTATTGCAAAAACAAGCAATTCGACTCATAACTTTCGCTTCACGTCAAGCGCCATCACATGAGATTTTTCGCCAGCTTGACGTATTACCGATCTCCCAAATGTACGTTTACAATGTGTGTGTTTTGTTTTTCAAAATTTTCCACCGTACCCTCACTATCGACATCTTTCCTATTACCTTGTTAGATCATTCCAATAATACTAGATTCGCGGTCACCCATAACCTGTTATTACCTAAAGTTCGCACTAATTATGGAAAAATGAGCATTGTTTTTCATCAATTTTATTATGGAATTCTTTGTCACATGATGTGAAAGACTTAATGCACATTCATGTTTTTAAGAGGAAATTGAAAAAGTCTCTATTAAACGTATAACTGCTAGACTTTGTTAAGTTTTGATATCTTACTTTGTTTGTAGAAAAAAAAAGTTCAAAGTGTTCCGTGACTTGCTCTTTCCATATTCATATTTTAGCTTTTTCATTGTAATAACATAGGAGGTCCCGCCTGCGGTTTACTACCTTGGGACCTCCTCCTGCATACTTACTTACAATGTACACTTCTGATGCTAATAAAGAAACATTGATTGATTGATTGAAAAAAAAAGCTTGAAATCACGTATGTAAAATTCTCTTTCGCGCTGTCATATCAAGAACAAGGCAGCTTTTGAGATATTTAGTCTGAAAAACTTCGTTAACGAGTACATCAGCGTTGCTTTTAGCAAATTGTCACAGCACGCATACAGAAATCTGTTATAGTGTCACCAGGGGCCCCGAGGTACTTTTTTTATTCACTTCGTAACAACGGGTATCTGCTATGTAGTGGTAGGTACTAGAATTCAGCATACATAATAAGAGCTCATTACTATCCCTGGCTTCAATTAGGCACGCAACATGCTACACGAGAATGTTGATTGGAAAATAATTAAACCACTTCCGATTACTTGGGAAATCAAGAGGTGAAGTTTTCAGCTTCTGTTGTCCTCCAGTATTGCATTTATGTGTGAACCGGAACAAATGTTCGTTCCTGCGCTTGACTGCAGATGTCTGTGTGTGTTTGTGTGCGTGTGCGTGTGCGCGGGCGCGTGTGCGTGTGCGTGTGTGTTATCAATCAACGCCATGGCCGTTACCCGATGCCTGTGTTGCCAAGCTGAGTAACGAACGCGATTAACATTTCTGGTATTACCACTGAACAATAGTTTGTATACCAATTATGTTTTTATATTTTCAGCATTCTTAACATTGCCGAGCACTCTTCGTGGGGCTTGTCGACCGGAAGTAATTAGCTGGAGTACTTGATCTGTTTAAAGGGCGTTTTCTTTGCGAGCGAGTTCACTTTACGTTCAAAGTATTCAAGCATACTTAATTAACGTCGTGAAACAACAAGAGGAAAAACAAAGCACACTGTAGTGAGGACAAAACGTTCCCTCACTACGAAACCTTAAATCAGCGAAGATTCGGACAACACGTATTATAAAAAGATTGAATGCAAACAACTTGCTTAACAGGTACTTTTCAACACAGGCATAGACACGCAACTGCGCAATCCAAGGACACTATAAGTAGAGGGAAAAGAAAAGAAGCTAATCAGAAGCAGCTAAAGATATTTGCTTACCCGACAACACGCTATTCCTACCGGCTCCTCTGAGTATGTTTTCTCTTTGAGCTTGTGTGACGCTTACCGAAGGCAAACTTTTGTTCATAAACTCATACATTTTCTTTTTTTTCTGTCACTGAGGGATTGGCAAACTTGTGATTACGTAAACATCAACTACACACGCGTCTTCGACAATGGTGCACTTGCTTCATGTTTGTTCAAACAATTAACCAGCCCGGTAGCCTTCTCGGCTTACACTTCTATCGAATCTTTCGAGCTCAACTGCGTTTGATGAAAGCGGCCGCCATATGTATACTGTAGGTGTCCCAGGACTTTTTTTGTTTCCTTTTTGCCTCGTTTACATAATTTGAACTTAGCACACCTCTTTGCAAACTATGTGTAAAATAATGACCTACCATTTATTTCTTTTCTGGCATCTCCACTCACTAGCTTCAAAGGGCGATTTACGGTCTTTTGCCATATTTACATCTAACAGCCCCAATATCCCTCGTTAACAGCAAAGAAAAGATTCATCTTGCCTGTGCTTTTGAACATCTTCACCCTAAATATTTTCAGAAACTATGCCTTTGTGGAAACTTCATGTGAAGGAGTCGTGGTATTGTTTTCCGTGCATTTTTTTTCTTTTAGCCAAGATTTACGAGGTGGATTGAAGCGTTCTTGTATGTGGAGTAGTTGTGTGCTCATTGTGGGCTTACCAGCAGCATAAACTGCATTGGTCCTGAAAGAGTAACCCACGGTCATATGTAATGTAGACAGTCACGTCCAAACACTGACGTTAATACAGTAGAAACAAAGTGTGCTCTAGGGTGTGATGATGCGAAAATTACGCGTTACATTTACTATAGCGTATTTCTCCGAGGTCACATGAATATACAGCTGAGGAATCTCAGGAATATAAGTTAATGTTTATTAGGCTTCTTTAAAAGTCAAGCCAGCACTCGAAGCATTGACGTTAACCAGACATGACACCAGTATGATAGCAGTACATATATGTATGTTTATTCTTTTTTTTTGTAAAGTAACTTTCAAGGCTAGGGCGAGTCATTGAATGCGATAACATGAATTTGGAATGACACGAGAAGAATGGCAAGCAGAAGGAAATGTGAACTTGCTATTCAGGAACAATGAACGCACGAAAAGCGTTCAGGATGAGGGTGAAATAAAAGTTGTAATATTTCTTACTTCTCTAGCAAGTGAAGCGGCTGCAGCGAGCAATAGACAGATTTACCCCCGTACTCAGAAACACTGCTTGATTGACTTTTGACTTAAAACCGCCTTCAATGCTGCTCGTTTGAAACACGTCTGTGCTGCCTTGGCATCGCCTAAAGAAGCGCGTTCAAAACGCGTTTGTGCAGCATTGAAGTCGGTGGTAAGTCAAATTCAAGTTAAGCAGAGTTTCTGAATACGGAAGTAAGTCGCGCGTCCGCAGTAGCCGTATGGGCGCAGCCTGCTGCCAAGTATCATCGACAGAAAGGTTGCAGTGAAACGCTAGATTAAGAGATCATCACACCTACAAAACAGGCATGCATACGGGCGACCACACCCTGCAGCGAAAGGCAAGGAAGGAAGGAAAATATAGGGAAAAGAAAGGCAAGGAGGTTAACCAGCCTATAGGCAGCCGGCTTGCTACCCTGCGCATGGGGGAGGAATGGGGGAGATGAAAGAGAGCAGAGAGGGAAGATAGAAACAGCACATTCGGCAGCACATGCGCGCACACTCAGTCATAGTCCAGTCTTGTCTTTCGCGGTGTGTGACATTGCTGTTACAGTCGCTTGTTCAAGTCGGTGTCGCGTAGGAATTTCAACAGAGCTTTCGTCGCCTTCTGTTGCAGTGTCTTCTCTCGGGCACTCCACAGAATAGTGTCCACAGACATTTGGCTGTTGTCGATGCGCGCAAAAGCAGACGCCAGTGACTGTCTCTGGATTTCATACAATGGACAGTCACACAGGATGTGGTGTAGCGTCTCTTCGCAATGACAGGCATCGCAGAGAGCGTTGTCGGTCATTCCTATGACAAATGAGTAAGATTTTGTAAATGCCACTTCTAGCCATACGCGATGAAGTAGGGTGGCTTCTCTTCGGTCGAGTCCAGTGGGCATGTGGAGAGCCATCAAATAGGACAGGTGGTGTTGACGATTCGTATCGATGCTTGGTGGGCACCATAGTGAAAACGTGATTTCACGCGCAAGTCGTCGAATATTACTGGCAGCATCAGTCCTCGAAAGTGATATGGCTTCTTTTCGTGTTCCTTCGAGGGCTGCCCGCGCGGCAGTATCGGCATGTTTGTTCCCTATGATGCCGCAATGACTTGGCAGCCATTGAAGCGTCACATGATGCCCTTTCTCGAGTAAAGTGTGGAGAAGGCATCGAATTTCGAAAACAAGCTGTTCGTACGGGCCGCGACGCAGTGCTGAGAGCACAGATTGTAGGGCAGCCCTTGAGTCGCTGAAAATCGACCATTGTTGCGGTGGTTCCCGATTGACCACACAAAGTGCAGCGCGCAAAGCAGCTAGTTCCGCTGCTGTAGATGCCGTGGAGTGGTCAGTCCTAAAGCTGATGGTGACACCTCTTGCTGGGATAACTACTGCCCCTGACGAACGCTGGTGGTTCGTGGAACCATCGGTGTATAAATGTATGCTCTCTGAATATTTCTCGTACAAAAGAAGAAGAGACAGTTGTTTCAGCACGGGTGACGAAAACTCAGATTTCCTCCGGATCCCTGGTACACTAAGATGCACTGTTGGTCGAATAAGACACCAAGGTGGTATGGATGGTTTAGATGCATGAGTGAAGCCCGAGGGAAGTTTATCGTTGTATTTCACGATAATTTTGGCGAACGATGCTTGGCGCCTCTCTGAAGGCAACAGTGCAAGGTGATGGCCGGGGGCACGTGCGAAGTGTCGGGTGTGCGTTCTCAGGACTTCTACAACAATGTGAGTTTGTATCGGATAGTCACCAGCAATTGCAATTGTTGCTTCTGTTCACGTACATCTGGGCAGACCGAGGCACACTCTCAGCGCTTGGGCTTGTACTGCCTGTAAAACACGAACATTGGTCTTGCAGGTATTGCTTAGCACAGGCAAGCTATATCTGAGGAAACCGAGAAACAGGGCCCTGTAGAGCTCCATCATTGCGTCTACTGACATCCCCCACGTCTTTCCTGCCAGGAACTTGAACAGTTGAGTAACAGCGGTCAGGCGCTTCTTCATATAGGTCACATGCGGACTCCAACAGAGGTCCCTATCAATAATGATGCCCAGAAACCGGTGGGTTTTGGCGTAAGAAATTGGTCGCCCGCAGATTGAGATGACATAAGGGGTCATTGCTTTGCGAGTGAAAGCCACCAGCGCGCATTTTTCCGGTGATATGCTGAGACCTTGTTTGAACAAGTAGTTGGCAATCATAGTTGCTGCTTTTTGAAGCCGGGAACGTATCTGAGGACGTGTGACTGCCGATGTCCAGAAACAGATGTCGTGTGCGTATATTGATATTTTAATGGTGCTTGGCAAGTATTCAGCAAAGCCAATTAGTGCAAGATTGAATAGCGTCGGGCTAAGAACTCCGCCTTGAGGAACACCCCTGGAAGTATAGCGTCGCGTAGTTGGGCCATCTTCTGTTAACACAAAGAATGATCTTGCAGCCAGGTAACTCGAAATCCACCGAAAGACTCGACCACCAAGGCCAACCACCGCAAGAGCACCCAAAATGGCTTCATGTAGAACATTATCATAAGCGCCTTTCACATCTAGAAACAAAGCTGCAGATAGTCGCTTAAGGGATCTTTCGTGCTGAACGTACGAAACTAGATCAACGACATTGTCAATAGAAGAGCGGTCGCGTCGGAAACCAGCCATTGAATTCGGATAAATCTTGTAGTATTCAAGATACCACTCCAGGCGGCCTAGTATCATCTGTTCCATTATCTTCCCTACGCAGCTGGCCAGCGCTATTGGGCGGTATGAGGTTAGTTCGAGTGGGGATTTGCCCTGCTTCAAGATGGGTAACAAGCGGTTTACTTTCCAGTCATCAGGAACATTGTCATCCTGCCACGAGATGTTGTAGAGGCTCAACAGTTCTCTCCTTGCACCTTCCCCAAGGTTGCACAAGGCTCGGTACGGAATACCATCTGGGCCCGGAGAAGTTGAACGCCTGCAGAGAGCTAGTGCCGCCTCGAGCTCCTCCATTGTAAAAAGGAGGTCCATGTGGTAGTCACGGGAACGGGGGACGTCACCTCTCACTGGAGAATCTGGACGAGTGGCTTGGTTGGCGATCTGCGCAGAGAAATCTTCTGCGACATCGATGTCTGGCCTCCTTTGAAATAGCGCGAGCGCTTTGAATGAAAAGCGCTGTTCCGTAGGGTGACGCAGACCTTGCACCGTTTTCCAAATGTGTGAGAGTGGCTTGCGAGGGTCTAGTGACTGGCAAAACGTTGTCCATTGTTCCGACGCTAATCTATCCATGCGACGCCGAATCTTCTTTTGCATCCTCCTGGCTGCCCTAAGATCATGAATTGATTTTGTACGCCGATACCGACGCTCCACCCGGCGTCGCAGTGCTCGGAGTCGCTCCAACTCTATATCAAAGTCGTTTCGTGTGGAAGATATCGTCACCGTTCGAGTGGCGTTTTGCATTGTGCTCTTAATTGTTTCCTCTAACCCAGATCGTAGGCCATCGCTGCAAGCATCTTCTATGTCAGATTTGAAGCTGGTCCATTGGACTGCTCGAATGGTCGTCCGTGGACCATAACTAGACAAGCCTTTGATGTTAAGGTAGATTGGAATGTGATCGCTCCCTCGTGTCTCAACATCTGGAAACCACTTGACGTATCTCGCGAGGGAGTTGGAGACAAAAGCAAGTTCGAGACAGCTGCCGTATGTCACCCCTCGAAGAAAAGTGGGGCTGCCATCGTTCAGGAGAGTAAGGCCATAGTTGTAGGCGATGTTTGCTAACCTGCGTCCTCTTGCATTTGTCCGCGTACTGTCCCATGCGTGATTGTGCGCATTGAAATCACCTATGAGGACCCATGGTGCAGGACACACTCTCAAAATATCCGCTAATCTCCTGGAATCGAGATTACTTGACGGTGATATATAAGCGCCTATGAGAGTAAACATGAGTTGGTTCTTTTTCACAGTGATGCAGACATACTGATTGTCATCGTGAGGTGCAATTGGTTGCACAACATACCTCAGTTCACGACGAACAAAGATGATTTTGCTGCACGCACCGTTCGTTAAAGACATGACAGCTTCGTACCCCGATAGTCTTATTGGTTTCGACAAATTGGGTTCACAAATGACGATAATTGGAAACACGTTGGTAAACACAAACTGACGAAAATCTGAAAAGCGTGATTTTATTCCTCTGGCGTTCCATTGGATGACGGATGCAGCCTTGACTTCTTTAAGAAATGTTGAGGTGTGAGTAGCCATCTTCCTAGTTGAGAGATTCAAGCACTGGGCTTAGGGCATCCAATAGTCCAAGTGCGCTTCGAGCAGATGGTGTCTTCATGTCGACTAATATCGCTCGCATGGCTTCTATGAGGGAACGCAGCACCGAGATCACTTGACGATCTGTTTTAGGCAAATCTTCCATGGTTGGAGACGGCTCTTGTGTGGCCACAACCTGCAGAGGTTCCTTGGCAGAAGAGCGCGTCGGAAGCGTGGGCCATTCCTCCAGAGAAGGAGGCTTCTCTGTTTCTTTCGTAGAAGTGGTGGGTCCTTTCGTGGCGTTACTGGATGGAACCGCTACAGAGTGGGAAGGAGCGTCTCGGGAATGTGCCTTCTTTGAAGACTTTCGATGATGCCGACGTCGATGCCGACGCCGGACTACTTCGGCTGCCTCCCTGTGTGTTGAGTTGTCTCGGGCCATTTGTCTGAGAACCGCGCGCTCCTTTTGGATTCGAGGACAGTCTTTCGACGAGGCAGCATGAGGACCACTGCAGTTGGCGCACTTCAGAGTAGTCGCCCGACAGGCGTCTTCAGCATGAGATTCAGCGCAGCGGGGACACAGTCGTAAGTTGGGGCATACGCCCTTGACGTGTCCTAGCCTGAAGCACTGATGACGTTGAAGTGGCTTTGGGATGAATGGTCGAACCGGATGTCGAAAATGTCCAACTTTAACGTGGGACGGTATGCAATCTCCCTTGAAAAACACTTTTACGCAGCGCGTATTTCCAAGGCGCCGCACTTGCGTAATGACAGTTCCCTCGTTTGCAGGCTTGATGAGGGTAGACAACTCAGCATTAGGAATGGCAGTGTCGATGTCATAAATTACACCGGCAATTGATTTGTCATCCATCGGGATAAAGGGGCGCATTTTAATGCCACCTAGCTCAGTCATTTGCTGCAGCTGTCCTAGCGCACTCACATCTTGCACGTCTATGGCGAGAATGTTCTTCCTTGGGTTTACTCGTACGTCCTTAATTTGATGTGGCACCGCACATTCGAGAGCAACCTAAAGGGCTTGCCTGTTCAGGAGCCGTAGGTTGCTTGATGGATCTTCGGGCATGAAGATGATGACGTGCGGCCAGCGCGCAGGCCTTGAATGCACAGTCGCTGTGCTTGCAGGAGCTGATGCTGCTGTATTCGCCGTCCTTCTCTTTGCCCTCTTACCCCGGACAGGTATGAAGCTGCCATCGGATGTGTCGTCTTCCGACATAGAATAGAGATCGGTGTCCTCAGTGTCACTGGGAGAGCCAGCTCGCTTCCTTGTGGCTGACGGGTGTGAGGACCTGTGACCAGGCGGGCCTCTGCCATGCTCCATGTCCATCACCGCTAGACGCAGACGCGAGGCACCTCAAAAGACCGATGATTTCACTAAAATGAAACAGAGCGCTGAAACAAGCGTTCTTCTAAAGAGACACTTCTTCTTCCTCCCCCAGCGAAAGGCAAAGGTAGTGGAGATATTAGGAGCGCGTGCATAATAACCAGCGGGGCGACGGCCCTTAAAGCGCGCACTTTGTGCCATGTGGCAGCCGATATAGACAACACGCTAAAACACCCCTGACCTGCGTGTCAACGAGCACTTCAAGTTTTCACGCCGACAGTTGACGTTTATAACAAATATTGTACAATATTTCCGAGGTTCATTTATTACCAACGCCTAATTCTACAATTGAAAAGAAAACACAAAGCTGTGGGACGTACTCTTGCAACATGCACTTTGTTGCGTCGGCAAAGTGTGCATTGGCGTGTTACTGAAACTCCGGCCAGAGAGTACGCTCTATATGCAAGGTTAACGCTAACTATAATGGATCCGCAATTTCTTATTTCACCACGCCGGGGTGGTCTAGTGGCTAAGGTGCTCATCTGGTCACCACCAAGTCGCGGGCTCGAATCCCGGTGGAGGCGATAATGCTGTAGGCTCATGTGCTCAGATTTGAGTGCTCTTTAAGGAACCCCAGGTGGCATAAATTTCCAAAGCCCTCCACTGCAATGTCTCTCATGATCATATAATGGTTTTGGGACATTACATCTCACATAATAATGTAACGCCGAATATTATTGGGACGTTATATCTCACTGCAGCCGTGGATTAGTGGTTGAGTGTCCCCTTCGGCTGGGAGGAGGTCGCGGGCTCTAAATAACGTGCCGCTGAGTGCGCATAATTTTTGTTTTAATTTTTGTTTTCAAAAATTGGGCGCAAACGTTCCCTGATTTGACACTCGGGCACCTAATGGATTGAAAAGTATTAGCAAATACAGCCGACGCCATTCAAATGTGGTCGAAACTTGTGAGCAGAATGAGTTATGATAAAACTCGCTCGGTAAATGAAGAAAACGCGCCCCTTCTAGTCGTCACTGTTTGGCGAAGCCCCAGAGTACTGGTGTTCACGCCACGTTCGAACTCGCTACCATTTACTCAGCACTGAGTTCTGCATAGCGCGTGATTTTAAGGCTGCATGTATATCAGTACAATACACCCCGTCATCGTCATCATTGATCATCGCTTACACCGCATGAATGACACGGCGCTCTTAAGTAAACACCACCGATCATCATCATCAAGTTCGTCATCCTCACCCAATAACGTCAGTCATTATCCCTCTTTCTAGCATACGTTTTGTGATTGCCATGTTTTAGGGGCGAAGCTTTTTAAAACGGCACCCGTTCGTCCCTCGCCGTAGTACGTAACATGTCTTACGCATTGACTTGCAACGTGCTGCCCGTGGAAGATTTCTCCAGTGCGTTGCTGAACAATAAAAAGTTCGCAGAGTGCGTGTTAACTTAAAGCCGAATTCTCCTGTCTCTCGTTCCTTATTATCAGCTATTGGCATGTACTTTGAGCACTCTGTGAGAAGAAGGGGTTTCTACGTTATACTCGCTGGGCGTAACCTTTTTGGTTTTAGAAAGGTTTGGCGAGCGTTGGGCCGCAGTGCCTTGAATTCGGTGAACTAGTATATACCATGAACTCGAGGGGGTTAAAGGCGAGAAGTAGACACGAAGCGCAAGCCGTAAGAAAGTGTGCGTCTGCCATCTCTCGTTCAATCCTTGGAATGTCCGCTGGATGGCGGTGCTTCTATATGGGGAATATATGATGAAAAGATGCGAGATGGTGGTACTTGGAGTGTTGACTAGATGGACGAATGGACACACAGACAGATGCATGGACGGACGCAGGGGTGGATGCATGGACGAACACAGTGATGGACGCATGGATGGACGTGCGGACACACGAACAGACGCACGCACGAACGGGCGAATGGATGCGTGGGCGGTCACACATACGGACGCATGGACGGACGGAAGCAAGAACAAATGGAAGGACGGAGGCTTCGCTCCACTCTCCATCATTCACCCCGTAGATGTGTTGCTATTTTTTATTTTTCACAGTATTTTTTACGTTTTGAATGTGAACCATTTCTTGGCAAACTACGGCGACGTTGAGTCTATCTATCTATCTATCTATCTATCTATCTATCTATCTATCTATCTATCTATCTATCTATCTATCTATCTATCTATCTATCTATCTATCTATCTATCTATCTATCTATCTATCTATCTAGCCGCCTACGACGTTTAACTGTCCTGGCCTTCTGGATAACCGTATCGATACCAAACATGGTATGATACAACATGACTATATGACAAACATAACTGATCAGTCATAACATGAAAATTATGACACGTGTGTAATGAATGTCATGATTTACATTTCATAGTCCTGCAGCTCTTGTGGTGGTTTCGTTCACATGACATGTTGCAAAACTGGTAGGGTATGTCATGATTGCATGGCGAACACAAGCGACAGACCCTAACATGAAAATCGTGACATGAGTGTCATCTAACAACATGACTACAAGCAACGCTCATGATGTGCTCGCGGCCGTTTTGCTAGCGTCACATATACCAAATTCGGTATTACAGTACGTGAATGGATGACGAAGGTATGTGACTGGTGCAAACATGATAATCATTAGATGCGTGACATGTAACAACATAACTACCACTCACGCTCATGATGCGCTGGCGGCAATTTCACTAGCTTCACTTATACCATATTTGGTATTGCGGGAAGTGAATGGATGACGAAGGTATGATACTGGTGCAAGCATGATTAACATGAGATGCGTATCTTGTAACAACATGACATGCTACGCCCATGATGCGCTCGCGGACGTTTCGCTAGCTTCACATGTACCAAGTTCGTGATTACGTGACGCGAACGGGCGATATAGTTAAATGACACGTCCGAACATGATGATCGTGAGATACGTGTCATGTAATATGACTACGCCCCACACTCAAGATGCGCTCGCGGCCGTTTCGCTATCTTCATAAATGCCCAAATTTGATATTACGTCACGTGAATGGATGACGAAGGTATGTGACTGGTGCGAACATGATAATAATGAGATGCGTGTCATGTAAGAACATTAATTCACGCCACACTCAAGGCACCAATACACTTCGACGTCAGCCGAAGGACGTGTGCGCTGGCGTTCATTTTATCGCGTCACGCCGGCAATGCCACGCCAGCCGCCAATATCTCCCTAGTAGAGATCAGTGGATCTGCCATTGACCTTCATTGTGGATATGCATGTCATATACTCGCAGGCGCGCGCCATGCTGCGTTGCTTTGACGCATGCACGTTTGAGCGCACACGATGCCCCTACGTCACGAAGAGAGGCAAATGACACGTCCAAACCTAATAATTATAATTTGCGTTTCATGTAACACATGGCTACATGCTACGCTCATAGCGTTCACGGAGCCGTTTCATTAGTTCCAGATATACTATATTTAGTATTACGTGACGTGAGTGGACGATAAATGTAAAAACACGTCCAAATATTATAATCATGGTGTGAATTTCATGTAAAAAATGACTACATGCTACGTTATAGCATGCTCGCTGCCGTTTCGCTGGCTCCATATATACTAAAGTTGGTATTAGGTGAGGTTAATCAAATACGAGCGTAATTAAAACGTCCAAACATGATAATCATGACATGGAAGTCAGGAACGGCATAATTTACCCCCGCCTCTTTACGTTTTGCTGATTTTAAAGAGACCTATCACCCTTCCAAATTCGTGCTTCGCATATCATCGATTCTTACTGTACGTGGGATCGTACACTTTTTTTTGTGAGCAGATCACCTACTCAGATGGCTTGCTCCGAAAATGCTAATTTATACGTTAGGGAATGAATACATCATTAGCGCAAATATTTATTGCTATAACTGCTGTTTTATTCAAACTGTTTATTTCATTTGCACTACCCTGCTCGAAAGAGATAAACGGCGTAGAATGAGAGCTAGATCAAAACACGTTCCTGAAAAATCAATACATATGCTTAGAAGTGAAAGTAGGGCCACGTATAAAGCTGGCGTGATCGACCGCTATTTGTGGCCTGAACTGATTCCGCTAGCTCTGAATGAACGAAGACTGCGTGACAAAGTTCATTATGATCGACCACTGCTGCGGAAACTACTAATTAGTTTAGCCTTAACATACGAGCAGTGCATTGAACGCCGGGCGGCACACTGAAGGCTGCACATTACGCAGCCAAGCTTTGTCCCGCGGAATCCGCCTCATCAGAAAAATATTCGATTGAACTCAGTATTAGAGTAGGCTGCCACTGTGATTAGAAAGCAACACGACTGCCGACTGAACACGGTCACGGGCACGAGTAACGCTGCCTTCCTTAATTATTAGACTGCAGTGTGTTCGTCGTTCTTGGCCTAACTCTCTTCTCATGCATGGCCCAAGAAGGATTAGCATGGCCCCGCGATGTAAGCAGACAGCACGGCGCCCCTTAGCAGATTGATCGAAAAAGTGTGTGTGTGTGTGTGTGTGTGTGTGTGTGTGTGTGTGTGTGTGTGTGTGTATGTGTGTGTGTGTGTGTGTGTGTGTGTGTGTGTGTGTGTGTGTGTGTATGTGTGTGTGTGTGCTTTTTCCGCCCCCTATATGTAAAAATAGCTAAAAGTAAAAAGGGGGTAGCCCGTACCACCAGGAGGTATAACGGGCTCAAGCCAATCTAACATAAATGAAGAGGGGAAGCTTCCCAAATTTTTATTTTCATTTGAAAAGCCAATTAGTTAAAAAAAGATAACATAGGTAAAACCTAGTGAGTGCAGCATGAAACTGTAATAAATAAACTAGTTAGCTTCTCAGGAATGAGCAGGTCGATATGCAGCAGCAGTGTATTTCTCCCACTTGAGTTTTCGGAGTTCGTGTGTGTGTGTGTGTGCGTGTGTGTGTTGCGTGTGTGTGTGTTTGTGTGTGTGTGTGTGTGTGTTTATTTTAAATGCATTGTCGTTTAATGCAGAAAGTCCAAAAACAAACAACGAAGTCGGATGCGAGCCAGTGGTCTTGAGGATGAGTAAATGTTGACGAGGATGGTAGCAGTGGCCTCTGTGATGTTGAAGCTCATTTCTTCACCAGGAGTCATGTAGCCAGGCACGTCGGGCTGTCGTTCCAACCAGCGATGCAGCAGGAAACATTGGGCAGCCTGTTTGCCGCTGCGAACTTAGACAAGGCGTCATTCGCAATAGTAACAAGTTTTTTTAAAAAAAAGGGGGGGGGGGGGGGAGAGGATTAGGTACTTGCGCAAGCGTTGCGAATGCTATGGTTCGAGTACTAGGGAAAATGGAGCAGTGATGCTATCGTTATCAGTCACCGAGGTTTTCCCCCACCTTTGTTGGCATAACTGCGACTGTAATCGAGAGCATTCACGCAAAAGTTGTGATAGGGAGGTGATTCGGAGTATGAAGCGACGTCCTGATAAAGTGTTGGTAGCTAATACGTGTCACGTGGATGTCATAGAAACAGAGTTGCGCATGACAGTCGCTCACTGAAGTAGATACGCGCGAGATTTTTTATTGGTTAGTAGCCCATAATAATGCGCAGGTAGTGTTGTATCACTTTTGGGCACACGTAAATGGGTCACGATGTGTTGCGTATTTGGGCATTCATTAAAGTAGTGTTGTTCGCTCAAGCAAGGTGCCCACACATACACCTGTCCGATGCAGTTATATTGAATCGATGAAGATAATACTGAAAGTGTCCGTGACCAGATAATAAGTGTGTTAGGCTTTTAGGAGGCGGGAACCATTGAGGAATTTTGTACGGACTTGTGATCCAATGAAATAGCGTTGTCTCAGGTCCCTCAGTCTGCCAATGGGTGTGCCAATATGAATTCAAGATTTTATGAAACTGAGTTCGTATTGACCGAATAGATATTTTGGCGTAACGCACGAAGCCTGATTTCCCTTTAAATGCAGCTGCAGCGTCAGCTAGCTCATTTCCCAAAATTCCCATATGGCCAGGTACATGAAACAATTTTATAATTTTGCCTGACGAGATTATATGGTCAAGAAGCAGCTTAATGTTTCGAATTCTTTCATCGTTATCAGTGAGACTTGAAAGCTTCATTAGAAGCGATAGACAGTCTGTGTAAATGTGGGCTGGCGTGTTAAAATTGTTTGTTAAAACGAAATGAAGGGCTTCTTGGAATGCTATTAATTTCGTGTCGTATGCGCTTGAAGCGTTGCGGATCTGAAATTTTCTAACAGTTATGATTTTTCCATCCTTTGTCAAAGCAATATATGCCGCACCCGCCGCGTAGGACGTGTATGAGCCGTCAGTGTATACGTGAATGGCTTTTGTTTAGAAAATAACCGCTTCTTGTGATGGTGAGAGTTTAGTGAAAGTAAATTTATATTTTTTACTGGGGTGATGAGCCCACGGACTGCATGGATATAGTATATCAGCCGGTTTGAATGTTTTTACACCATAATAAGTTACGTTCCGGAGTATGAATAAGGAAAATTCTGCAGATTGTCTGTCCAACTCTAGTGGTAACGGAAGCGCGTTAGCGAGAATCTGTAGGGATGACGTACGTGTGGTGTAAAATGCACCTGTTAAGGAAATTAAGACGGTTCGCTGAACTGATAAAACTCGCGCCCTAATGAATTTTGATGGAAAAATAGGCCACCATACCGGAGATGCATACGTGAGAGAGGGAAATATCACTTGACGGTAGAGTCGTCTAATGAGTGTACTTTTTAATGAACGGTGCTATTTAGCAAATGCGAGGAGCCGGGACGTGGACACTTCAGCCTTTCCTTTAATATAGTCAATGTGGGCATGAAAATTTAAAGAGTGGTCAAATAATACGCCTAGAATCTTGATTTCTTTTTTCTGTTTGAGAAAAATGCCATCCATGCGGATAGATGGGCAGCGTTTTGATGTACCCATGTGTCCGTTATTAAAGAACACGAAGAACGACTTCTCGGCGCTTACGGTAACTTTTTGTTCTCGTGCCCAACCAGATACCAAAGCCAGGACATGCTAAGCCTTTGCTTGTAATCGGAGTCTTGACTTATCTGTGATAACAATGATGGTATCGTCCGCGTACGCCTGTATGTGTACGTTGGGTGGCACGGGAAGATTGAGTAAACTGTATATTACTATGTTCCACAGTAGTGGACTGATAGGGGATCCTTGCGGGCTGCCAATTGTTGTACGAACTGTCTCTTCTGCAACGTTGGTTGAAAAAGTTACAGTGCGGTTCGATAAAAAGGATTTAAGTAGAAAGTACAAGTTTTGTGGACACCTGTGCTTGTGTAAAAAGTTCAAGACTGCAGGATGCCAAACACTATCGAATGCTCCTACAAAATCAAGAGATATGGGTATGGTAGGAAGTTTGGCTGCCTTGTATGCAGCCAATTTGCTTCGCAGTGTGTATAGTGCTAAAGTAGCACTTTTATTGTGCGTAAAACCGTATTGATTATTGTGAAGAAGATTATTATTGTGCAGGAAATAATACAGACGAGCATTTAAGAGTCTTTCTAATACTTTACTGAATACAGAGTTCATAACTATTGGTCTATATGCATTAGGCGAATTGAGCCGACGTCCTGGCTTTGGTATGAATATTACTTTCCCTCTTTTCCAAGTCTGTGGGAAGTGTCCGATTCTTAAGGCGGTATTGAAGATAAAATAGAAAAATTGAGGATGGTATTCAAATAATCTTTTAATGAACAAGTAGGTTAATCCGTCGCGTCCAGGGGCAGAGTATGAGTTACCCTGTTTCATCGCGCACTCTATCTCAGATATTGTAAAAGGAGGGTCAGAAGTATGCCACGGGTAAGGACTAGCCGCAATGTTACGCACGATAGTGTGGTGCATGCTGTCTTCAGAACAGCTGTCCACTACTACCAATGTATCGAGTAGTAGCCGGGCGGACTCAATTACAGAAGCTGTGCGAGTGCCGTTAGGTAAATCTAGAGGAGGAAGAAAAGTTACTTGGTGGGGATTTTGAAATGCGGTTTTGAAAACATCACCATATAAACATTTCTTAGTGAGAAAGTCACAAATGTTTTTATCAAACGATGATTTTGCTTTCCTGATTTTGTCCTTGTAGGTTGAGAATGCATCAACGTACAATTTGCGATACATGTCTCGAAGAACGGGGTCAGCTGTTCGCTGGTATCGTCGTCGCATAGCCCGAACACGCTTACGTTCAATAGTCAATTCTGGTGTCCACCAACCATTACCTAAATTACTACGCTATGTTATGCGTCTT
Organism: Rhipicephalus microplus; assembly: GCF_043290135.1. Lineage (NCBI taxonomy): Eukaryota > Metazoa > Arthropoda > Arachnida > Ixodida > Ixodidae > Rhipicephalus > Rhipicephalus microplus. Next base: position 668,232 of record NW_027464676.1, read on the forward strand.
GAGTAACGTTGGCCTAAAGCGGAGTATATCGCATAAAACTTGTCTATAACCATGTTTAGGGCTTCAGGTGACCCAATGTTGCAGCCGAGTATTTTTGTGAACCAAGTATCATCCTTTAATTTGTTAAGAATTTTCGCTCTTCCTAGATTGGTTAATCGTTTAGCACTGCTGGTATGTGCTTGCGAGAACGAGAATTCAATGTAGTTGTGGTCCGAGAGGGTAGAAATTTGGAGAACCTTCCAATGGTAAGCATCGCGAGTGAGGTCATGCAAAACCATGGTTAAATCAATCCATGAATCTGCATACGGAGTTGTGAAAGTTGGAGGGGAGTTGGGGTTGTTCAATATGACTAAGTCATTCGCCGTCACGAATCGGACTACTTGAGAGCCTCGAACATCTCCTATAGCTGGCCCCCACATTCTATTCTTAGAATTGAAATCTCCGGCTATGATGACAGTACAATTTGTAATCAATGAAACTACACATTGCAACTCATCCAGAACTGGGTCAATAGGTCTTTGCGGCGGTGCATACACAAGCAATCAGTATTAATGTTTGGTCAAGGCTGTCACACTTTACTGCAACAACCAAATCTGTTACGTGTAAAAGGAAGAAGTCAAAATTAGTGTTGTGCACTAGAAGCATGACGTGAGGATTGTTTGGTGCGTGGAACTTTGTTATTGTGTTACGAAGGCGAAATTGAAGTGTTGTTGTGTGTGTGTGTGTGTGTGTGTGCGAGAACAACTGAAAGAAGTAAAGGTCAAAAGGAAATGCACGAAAACAATCAAATGCACGCCCACTTCATAACCCAATAAAGGGGGAAGTGGGAGATCACTAATAATGCCATTTCAACCCAGTTTGCATTCACACAGATCAAAGTTACTGTAGAAGCTGGTTTCTGACTTTGACGCATGCTTTCAGGACATGCCAATGGACATATACTTTGTTCAAGTAAGTGTTTCCAATGGTGCTAGCCAACATAATCTGGGGAGCGGTGTAGTGAGAGGGAGGTATTGCATTGCTAAGTAATTCAGGGGACGAATCGCAATTCATGAGAACTGAATTAGATAAAAAGAGCATAAAAGTAGGTCTTAAGAATAATCTGCCTAAAGTAAAAGTATTATACAACAACCTCAGAAAACAACAGCGCTTAGAGATGGGTAGCAGTGCAATTCAAATTGTAAAGAAGTATGTCTACTTAGAACAGGTAATAACCGCAGAGCCGAATCACGAGAATGAAGTTATTATAGGAATAAGATAGGGGTAGAGCACATTCGGCAAGCATTTTCAAATCATGGCTGGCAGATTTCCACTCTCCATCGTGAGGAAGGTATATAAAACCTGCATCTTACTGGTAGTTCCCTACGGAGCAAAACGGGGGAGGATTACAAACAGGGTTCAACTTAAGTTGAGGAGGATGCAGTGAGCAATGGAAAGGAAATGACAGAGGTAACCCTAAAGCACAAGAAGAGAGCAGGTGTCAAGGAACAAACGGGTGTTAAGGACATCATAGTCGAAATCAGGAAAAAGAAATGGTCAAAGGAAGGACGTGTAGCACGAAGGCAGGATAACCGCTGGTCATTGGGAGTCACAGACTAGATTCCAAAAGAAGGAAAGTGGCTGAGATGGAGACAGAAAGTTATACGGGCAGATGACATTAGTTAGTCTGTGGGTATAAAGCGCCGGCAACAAGCACAGGAGCAAGTTGGCTAGCAGAACATGGGAAAGGTCTTTGTCCTGCGGTGTACGTAGTCAGGTTGATTATGATGATGATGCTGTTGCTGTGAGAGGTGGTCCTGAAGGGTGCGCCACATGAAGTGCACGCTTCATGAGAGATCAAACGGGAGGAAGGCACAATCGAGCCGTAAGCTCATCTTCCGGGTATCCATCAAACGTGAATATCGTATCCTCACTTAGGGTGAAGAAATATGTTGGTGAACTTGCTGTGCAGCTATCACATCACAGTGAATTTTTGTAAAGTACCCTGAAAAATTATTGGTGCGTGAAAGAGGCCAGCAAATTATTTGATCTCCTCCTCTTCTGCTCTCCTCTTTCTACCTTCATTTCCCACTTCCCATTCCCTCGTATAAGATGGAACATGCCCCGCAGTTCGTGCAGAAATAGCATTTTCTTTTTCCTTCTCTTTTCCTTTCTTGAACCACTCGCCCCATGCAGCGACATAAAGTGACCGGCGCACCCCATCTTACTGCTGCTAGCGGATGCTTTCTGAAACTTGGTTGAACTATAGAACTGGGTTGCACCTCGTGGAGTTTTGACCTGTCAGTTTTGCCCAGAAACACGAAAAATAATCTCAAACTGCAATCGAAGAAAAATTTGAGGTTACAAAGTATTCATAAAAGCACCGACTCTGAAAACTAGTTGTTTAGAGGCACTTATATAAGTTTAGGCACAAGCACTAAGATTAGGCCTTTACAGTCACTAAAAAGAAAATAAAAAACCCGCCTTTAGTCAATAGCTCATGCTTACATATCGAAATGGCATGACAGGAAGACAAGAAATAAAATATGCGTTTGCGTAAAATCCGGTCTGTAGGCATTCGCTTTCACGCCCGAGATATCGGTACTTGGGTTTTTAGAGCGAAAAAGAATAGGGCGAAGATTAACAAATTACAGCGAGCTGTGTTTAGAAAAAGTGTTTACGATTTAAAGTACTTGTGTCGTTAACCTTCGTCATCTAGTCACGTCACATGATATCGAAATTAGTATATGTGGAGCTAGCAAAACGGCCGCAAACACGCTATGAGCGTATATTATGTTGTCATGTTCTTACATGACACGCGTGTCAGGATTATCATGTTTGCACCAGTCATATATTTTGGCACCCACTGATGGCACGTAACACCAAATTTGGTATATGTGACGACAGCGAAACGGCCGCGAGCGCATCATAAAGAGCCCAATATACTCCAACGTAGCAATGGCCCCGCCGCGGTGGTCTAGTGTCTAAGCTACTCGGGTGCTGACCCGCAGGTCGCGGGCTCGTATCCCGGCTGCGGCGGCTGCATTTCCGATGGAGGCGAAAATGTTTTAGGCCCGTGTTCTCAAATTCGGTGCACGTTAATGAACCCCTGGTGGTCGACATTTCCGGAGCCCTCCACTACGGCGTCTCTCATAAACATTTGGTGGTTTTTGGGACAATAAACCCCGCATATCAATCAATTTAATGTAGCAATGACGCGTGCCTACGCTGAGAACAGTGACGCTACGTTAGCAAAACGCGAGACTTCTATAGTCATAAGCCAGGCGTGACCAGCATCCGTCAGCGCGGCCCGACACCAACCAACGCGAAATGCGACAGGCTGCATTTCGCGCCGTTGCGTCCACCAGACAACACTGCATCTCCCTCCTTTCGTGACGGAGGCACGCCGGACGTGCTGAAACGCACATGCATCAGAACAACACAGCACGGCGCGCACATGCGATTATATGGCATGACCCCCACCTGGCGTGACAAAACCAGCGTGACGCGAAGAAATGAACGCCGGCGAGCACGCACACCGCATCACGTCGAAATATATGCGCCTGGACTGTTGCTTGTAGTCAAGTTCTCACATGACACGCATCTCATGATCATCATGTTTGCACCTGTCACATACCTTTGTCCTTCATTGGCGTCACGTAATACCAAATTAGGCATATGAGAAGCTAGCGAAACGGCCACGAGCGCCTCATGAGCGTAGCATGTAGTCATGCTGTTACATGACACGCATCTCGTGTTTATCATGTTTTTGCCAGAGTTATTCAATTATATGAGTTGCGAAACTGCGTTCCGAAACCCGGACACGCCATTGGCCGTGTTTTCGCTTTTCAAAGACGTAATCAAAGCCGGTTCAAAGCGGCAAGGTTTGTTTCGTAGAAGGTGGTGCTTGCAATTTCGTGCTACCATGGTTTTAACGCTGTGCCCTTATTATGTTTATTACGCCTCACTTGCTCGTTTGAAAATGTGCGCTTGAGATCGATTGCTCACGGGAAGTTTGACGAATCCTTTTAACTGGTACACTCCGAGGTTCACGATGTGTCTCACTAACACGATGGGAGCGATGGCCGCACAAACAAGACACAGCTACGGTGGAGTGTAAACCAAAGCACAACAGTACCGATCAGCGCCGATCAGTACTTACCGTGAATTGGCCACTTTGTCTTGCACGCAGTGGTCGAATTCCTCTAATGGCGAAGTCAATGAGACCCCGACTGGGATACCATATAATTATGAAAGCCCGATGACAAGAATGTGGGAACTTGAACATTGCTGTCTACTTGCAATTAGCACTGCAAGCGTTCTTTTCCCTTCAGGTGCTATGTTCGTGGAGTCTTTCCAACAGCAACGGTGTTTCCTGCTCGGGCAACGTCGTCTGCTGCAATCGACAGACTCACAGGTTGGATCCACCCGGATCAACGCTGCATCCCGCTTGCATCACGCCTTGCCGCTCACTATTTTGCCGATATGTAAACATCCTGGGCTCACCGCATGAATCTGATAGACTACCAACTTCGCTGCACCGTCCATTACGCTGTGCTAGCTGTGTACCTAACACACGAACATGCCGCTTATAACCACGTTACTTCTAGCGCAATGCGGAAAACATGAAAAAGGACATAACATCGAGAGAACAAGCAGCTCCTCTCCTTTATCACGTCTCCCAACAAAGTAACAAGTTCAGCACCCTTAGGCACCAACTCACCTAAGAAGAAATTCTAGGCGCTGCCATGCCATTCGGCAGAATGCGGCGGCGCTCGCAATCTTGCTAAACACAAAAACACAAAACATTGCGTTTCTAGTTAGTTTTATTGTCAAGAGATGGTGCTAAAATCTACTCACTTCCACCATTTCAACCAATGTTGTGTTCTGATTTTGATACATGGATCCTATGGGGAGTTTGGCAACTCGCATGAATGAATAACTCTGGCTTGCACCAGTATCATACCTTGGTCATCCATTCACGTCTCGTAATGCCAAATTTGGTATAAGTGAAGCTAGCGAAACAGCCGTCCGCACATTATGACCGTGGCATGTAGTCATGTTGTTACATGACATGCATCTCATATTTATCATGTTGCACCAGTCACATACCTTCGTCATCCGTTCACGTGATGTAATTCCAAATTTAGCCTATGTAAAGCTAGTGAAACGGCCGCAAGTGCATCATGAGCGTGTCATGTAGTGATGTTTCAAAACACGCATGTCATGATTGTCATGTTAGGGTCGGTCTCTTGTGTTCGGCATGCAATCATGTCATACCATACCGGTTTTGCAACATGTCATAAGAGAAAAACCATCGCAAGAGCTGCAGGACTTTGAAGTGTAAATCATGACATTCATGACATACAAGTAATGATTTTCATGTTATGACTAGTCGAATATGTTTTCCATACAGTCATTCTGTGGCCTACCAAGTCTAGTATCGATACCATTATCGAAAAGGCCAGGAGATCTAAAAGTCGTAGGCGGATAGATAGATAGATAGATAGATAGATCGATAGATAGATAGATAGATAGATAGATAGATAGATAGATAGATAGATAGATAGATAGATAGATAGATAGACAGACAGACAGACAGACAGACAGACAGACAGACAGACAGACAGACAGACAGACAGACAGACAGACAGACAGACAGACAGACAGACAGACAGACAGACAGATAGATAGATAGATAGACAGACAGACAGACAGACAGACAGACAGACAGACAGACAGACAGACAGACAGACAGACAGACAGACAGACAGACAGACAGACAGACAGACAGACAGATAGATAGATAGATAGATAGATAGATAGATAGATAGATAGATAGATAGATAGATAGATAGATAGATAGATAGATAGATAGATAGATAGATAGATAGATACGCTCAAGGTCACCGAAGTTCGCTAAGAAATGCTTCGCATTTAAAACAGCAAGAAGTAGCCTTGCCATTTGGGCTAAGAAAAGTGGTCTGAAATAGTTACTTTCGCCATAGCTAAACGTCAGTTGTGCATGGTAATTCAATAGTCGCGTGAAACCCAAAGAGGAAGCGCTGGTCAGTTGCTCTCACCAACTACTAGGTGCGCTACGGTCGATTGGGCCGCCACGTCTATAGAACTGCCCGCTCTTAACCTTTTTCTTTCTTTGTGATGAAATGATCAGCCCTGCGTTGAGATGTCTCTTTCACTCCCAACGGTACATAGAAGACTGATGCATACAAAAGATTTCTCTCCTGGTGACCGACCCATGCACCATTGGCCTTGGATTGGATTGAATAAACTTTTATTTGGTCCTCCGAAACACAGATCACTGTGTTGCGGGCAGCTCCCACGTGAGGACTGAGATGCCAAGCTCCTCAGCCGCCTCGCGGGCTTGGTGGACAGCGCAGAGCTGATCTGCCAAGGACGAGCTGTGGACTGTCACCTCCCATCTGGCAGAGGTGATGTTCGATAAATGAGCAAATTTGGTGCACCACCAGAGCATATGTTCTAATGAAGCTATTTTCCCACGATGTGGACAAAGATTACTTGGGTATAGGTCAGGGTACATGATGTGTAACGTTTTCAAAGTAGGGTACATCCGCGTTTGCAAAAGCTATATGTAAGTGCTTGGGGCCGAGTTAGATTTTTGTGAGGTGGAAGGAAAATTCTTTTAGACAGGTAGAAATGTTTAGTGAGCTCGTTATATGCTGTAAGAATTTCCCGGTTATCCCTTTCACCGGTAGAACGCATCTCCGAGGAGGCGCGGTTGGAGAGGTCTCGCGCCGCCTCGTGTGCTGCTTCATTGAGATTGGGAGGGGAATCGTTGATTGGTCCAAGTTGAGCTGGGAACCAACTCGGAATGTCTTTAGAAGACTAGTTTAACGATGTCGAGTGCTTCCTACTCAACTATGGGAGAGCAGTGCGCCGTTACTAGATAAACACAAACCGTGATGACCTACAATACACTTGACACGAAAAACGTTTCAACCCAACGCTGATCAAGGGCTTACTTGGCACTCGTTAATCAACACATGTCACAGTCACCTCAAGAGGACCATGAAGCTCCAAGTTTCACATAAAATGTTTTTCAAAGAAAAAAATCAATGATTTGTGCAATTCTTCACATCGGCTTTACATCGTTTTTCGCGTAAGACAGTTAATGTGCTACCACAAAAATCACTAAAGTCTTAGTAGAAAGTGTTCTCTTTCCGCATTTGTTTTGCACAAAGGTCCCACAATCGTTTGCTTTCGATCACGGAGTTATAGAGGAGCGCCTACTCCGATCGTCTGCCAGGTGGTGCTACGAATGGAGGGAAGCTGCAGAGGAGAGGCCCTGCCATCGAGTAGTGTTGCGGGCGGCGGCTTTGTCCGTCATGTCCAACGGCACGGACGTGCGTGGCCGCGTTCATATATCTGTTCGCCTATCCGTTTAGTCGTCTGCTTCAGGCATGCCTTACGTTTGCTACCAATTCTTTTCTGTAAAGAGCGTGACTGTTGCAGATTGTGGATCGACGTTCATAGAACAAATCACCCAAATCTATCGTTTGACTTCTTTTATTTGAATCAGGCGTAATGTCTGACAACAAGAAAAATGCCTGACGGGAGACACACAGAAACATACAATAGCCCTAGATGGTACATAAACATAATATATACATATAATTAATACATGAGATAACATTGCAAAGAGTGAGCTTCAATCTGGGCACAGAGAGTCTGTGTTGTCGCTGAAAGCAGTAGAGTTGCTTGCACCGCTTTCTGAAGCACATTGTTCGTTGGAAGACGCACTGAAGCTGTTCTTATATCCGTGCCAGACGACCAACTGGAAGAGTTCTCTCGTAGGCAAGGCTGAGAATTTTCATTACATGGGCAAAGAAAGGCGCCCACTCTTTTTGCGGTTGTATGCAAATTGATGTCCTCTCGCTATTCGGCACCGGTGTCTTTAGGATCCTCCTGATAATAAGCGTCATTCAGTTGAGCCACGCTTATTCCAAAGCAGAACGAATTGCTCCCTCTTGAAGTCGGGGAACTTTCTTCATTTCTAGTGGAACGTTTCCTTTGTGTACGGTAAGGTACCTATCAAACATGAGGTGCTTCTCGAAATGTCGAGCCCATATTTTGTCCTTCGATTTCAGGGTCGCATACTCACGGGTACTTTTAGGGGCGAAGCTCCTTATAGCGGCACGCGTTCATCCCTCGTAGTCGTAGTCGTTTTGTGTAACCAGTCTTACGTTTTGACCTGCAAGGTGATGCCAGTGGGAGACTTCTCCTGTGATTGTTGAACAATCACAAATTTGTAGCGTACGCGTTAACTAAAAGCCGAATTCTCCTCTCATTCCCCATTAGCAGCCGTTGGCATGTACATTGATCACTATGTAACAAGAAAGGGTTGCTACGTTATACTCGCTGGGCGTAACCTCCTTGGTTTTAGAAAGGTTTAGCAAGCGTTGAGCCGCAGTGCCATGAATACAGTGAAGTAGTACATGCTATGAAGTCAAGGTGGTTAAAGGTAGGAAGTAGGTACGAAGCGTAAGCCGTAAGAAAGTAAAAGCCGAATTCTCCCGTCTCTTATTCCCCATTAGCAGCCATTGACATGCACATTGAGCACTATCTAACAACAAAGGGTTGCTACTTTATACACGCCGGGCGTAACCTCCTTGGGCTTAGAAAGGTTTAGCGAGCGTTGGGCCGCAGTGCCATGAATACAGTGAACTAATATATACCATGAAGTCAAGGTGGTTAAGGGCGGGAAGTAGACACGAAGCGCAAGCCGTAAGAAAGTGTGGGTGTGCCACCTCTCGTGTAGTCCTTGGAATGTCCGCTTGATCGCGGTGCTTCTATATCGATTATATATTATGAAAAGATGCGAGATGGTGGTACATGGAGTGTTCAATAGATGATCGAACTGACACACAGACAGATGCATGGACGGACTCATGGATGGCTGAACCGACGGATGGACGCAGGGGTGGATGCAGGGGCGGATGCATGGACGAACGCAGGGACGGACGCACAGATGAACGTGCGGACGCACGAACAGACGCACGCACGGATGAGCGAATGGACGCACGGACGGTCAGACAGACGCACACATGGACGTATGGAAGCAAGAACGAATGGATGGACGGATGCTTCGCCCCACTCTCCATCATTAACCTTGTGGATATGCTGCCATTTTTTTGACGTCTCTGATCCAATAGCAGCGCATCAGCGGATCAAATGGAGTTGCCCCACCACGGAGGCCTAATGGCTAACGTACTCGGCTGCTGACCCGCAGGTTGCGGCAACGAATCCCGGCTGCGGCGGCTGCATTTCCGATGAAGGCGGAAATGTTGTAGGCCCGTGGGCTCAGATTTGGGGGCACGTAACAACCCCAGGTGGTTGTAATTTTCGGAGCCCTCCGCTATGACGTCTCTCATATTATTATGATGATTTTGGGACGTTAAACTCTACATATCAATCAATAAATCAATCAACCAATCATATGGGGCCGTGAAGAGCCGAGCGGAATCTTCTCCCACCCTTTGCCATCACCAGAATAGCAGCCGGAAACAAAACACTTCATTGTTCTCTGGTCGGTTACCCCGCGTGTTCACACAGATATATTAAATGCGAAGAATTTATTGGCAATCTTAGGCCACCTTTGAGCGTATCTATCTATCTATCTATCTATCTATCTATCTATCTATCTATCTATCTATCTATCTATCTATCTATCTATCTATCTATCTATCTATCTATCTATCTATCTATCTATCTATCTGTCTGTCTGTCTGTCTGTCTGTCTGTCTGTCTGTCTATCTATCTATCTATCTATCTATCTATCTATCTATCTATCTATCTATCTATCTATCTATCTATCTATCTGCCTGTTCCATAACTAGTCACTCAGCCACGGCAAGCATACGCACACAACCGCAGACTAGGGCAACGAGATGAACCTTTATTATCTCGCGCTAGCTTATTTTGTAGCTTCACCTATGAAGCAGGGAGACGGAGAAAAGAGGGGCCGGGACGGCTATTCTTCAGCCATCGACAGAAACACGAAGGGTGGAAAGGGGAAACGTAGAAGAGGGAGAGTTCAGTTCGCAACACTTCTCTTTTCTTGAAAATGAAAGCTTTGTACTGGCTCGCGTTGTCTGGTAGAACGCCGAAACTTTCGTTCCGCGTTTGGTGTCGTCGCTTGTGTATAACCGGCCTGTGGCATGGTTGTCACCGGATGGTCGTGGGGGCTTGCGGTAATGAGCGCTTCTAGAGGCAGCATGGTGGAGCTTGTAGTTGAGGGTCCCGGTGATCGTTTTGGCAGCATGGACATATTAGACTGATAAGAATGCAGAGCCCGGCGATGTTGGGGACTGCGATGCTTGTCGAGGGCGCACTTTGTCACCGTGGCGTCTGACTACAGAACCAGGGGTTAGGATGATCACCATTCGGGATCCTGAAGTGGACTGCACATGCCCTGGTGTTCACTTTTCTCCGACACCGTAGTTCCGCACGTGCACGTTGCTTTCCTTGGTAACCACCCAGTCATCTGCTGCCGGCGGCGAGTCTGCAACAGTTGACGAAAAACACACATCTAATGCACTGGGCACGGCTTCACCAGCGGAATGCGGTTCGCTAACCCATTTGTCTTCATTCTGCAGTTCTGCCTCATCCAGCTGTACCCCGCCAGCAATGGCGACACTGGATGGCCGAGCATAAACGGAACGGCGCTAATCTGGAACAAGAGGGTCCTACACGTGCCGGGCCTGCTGAACGAAATCAGTTCACGCAAGACGACATCGGCGCATCTCGGTGCGCAGAACCAACTGGCAGCGCCCCCCTCCAGACCACCTATAAAGGCCAGCGTCCCTGAGGCGACGGTCACTGGGCACGGCTTCACCAGCGGAATGCGGTTCGCTAACCCATTTGTCTTCATTCTGCAGTTCTGCCTCATCCAGCTGTACCCCGCCAGCAATGGCGACACTGGATGGCCGAGCATAAACGGAACGGCGCTAATCTGGAACAAGAGGGTCCTACACGTGCCGGGCCTGCTGAACGAAATCAGTCCACGCAAGACGACATCGGCGCATCTCGGTGCGCAGAACCAACTGGCAGCGCCCCCCTCCAGACCACCTATAAAGGCCAGCGTCCCTGAGGCGACGGTCACTGGGCACGGCTTCACCAGCGGAATGCGGTTCGCTAACCCATTTGTCTTCATTCTGCAGGTAAGCAGAAACTACGGTAAATGCTTTCGCTCAAGTGACCGCTTCTTGATGGTGTTGCCGTGCCCACGGCTGTTTAGCATGGCGTTAGATAGCACGAAGTATCTTAAAAAACTGTTGTTGTTGGGAGGAGACATTGAAGCTAACCCAGGCCCCACCCTTGATGAAGTTTTTAACCAACTAAAGGACATTGCAAGCGACATTAAGGAAATAAAAGAAAAGCGGCTAGTAGACATTGATACCAAACTTGACGCTCTGTCAGTCCTTGAGGTAGAGCTTGGGAACTGTAAAACGCAACTTAATTCAATGACTAGGGTAATACAAACATTAGAAAAAAGAATAGACGATCTTGAAAATAGGAGCAGAAGATCCAATCTAATCGTATACGGATTGCCGGAAGCACAATCTGAGACAAGTGAAACCCTCGAACAGGCAGTAAACAGGAACGTCATACAGGATAAACTCAAACTACAACCGATTGCGATCGAGCGCATCCACCGGCTAGGTAAACCAGCTCCCAATAAAACCAGACCAGTTATCTTTAAACTTGTGGATTCGCGTCAGAAGGAAGCCATACTAAAGAATGGAAAGCACCTTAAGGGAACTGATTACGCTATTGGCGAAGATTTCTGTCGCAAAACTCGCGAAATTAGAAAAAAGCTTTGGGACAGTGCGAAATCGAACCGAGCTAAAAAGGAAAAAGTGGCACTGGCCTTCGAGAGGCTGTACATAAATGACTGCGCGTTCGTTTGGGATGAGGAAAAAGATGAAAGGGTGCCACTGAACAAACCAAAAAACTACGAAATACCAACTCGGCCGAACACGCGGAGTACCACACAAAAGAAAAATTAACATTGCTAAACGTGAACGCCAGAAGCGTCGTGAATAAAGTGCAGCCTCTTGAGAACTTGTTGCTACTTCATGAACCAGATATTGTAGCAATCACAGAAACCTGGCTCTCATCAGATATACTCGACCACGAATTCACTCCCCCTAGCTATTCTGTCATCCGAAAAGACAGACTATCTCGAGGCGGAGGCGTCGCGTTGTTAATTCGACGTTCCATTTCCTACACACTACTGCCAGACGTTCCGGACACAGAAGCGGTTTTCTGCAAAATTTCGTGCAATAGCACAAGCATAGTGGCGGGTTGCGTTTATCGTAGCCCATCCTCTGGTTCGAAATGCATAGTTTCCATCCACAATTTTCTTCAGCAGCATGTCCATAGCTCTGCAGTCGTGATAATGGGTGATTTTAACCTTGCTGACATAAACTGGAGTACCATGCACCACACCTCACAGGGATCAGAGGATTTATTTGATTTAATGTTAAATTTCAACCTCCATCAAATTGTTTCATGCCCAACTCGTGTTCAAGGAACAGCCTCAAGTGTACTAGATTTAATACTTATTAGTAGTCACCTTAGCCATGTGGACACTCAAGTTGATGTTGTAGAGGGCATTTCAGACCACAGAGTGCCTGTTTGCCGGTTAATATTTGATCACAGATTACACCTGCAATCAACAGTAAACCATGTCCCAGACTTCAGTAAAGCAGACGACGCCAGCGTACTAACTTATTTAGCCCATGAGTTTTACGAGTTTGTGGAATTGAACTGTGATCCCGCCACAACTGTAAATGACCTTTGGCTAAGGTTCAAGCACATTGTTCTGCACTGCATGAATGAATTTATACCACTGCGGCGTACACGGCCGCAAAGACATAACCCCTGGATCACAAGAGAAATTCTACACGCAAAGCGGAAAGTCAAACGACTTCGGAAAGCAGTAAAAAAACAGTGCTGCAGTGCGAATACATCAAAATTAAAAACAGCTATTTCACACTTTAAGGCCAAAACAAAGCAAGCAAAACAACATTATTTTGAAGTAACGCTACCGTCATTCATTACTGGTAACCCACAAAGGTTCTGGAAGCATTTCAGCTGTAGAAAAAACAGCAGTCCTGAACTTTCGTTGCAACAGAAAACGGCGAAATCCAATATGTACAACAACTATTTCCACTCTGTTTTTACAAAAGATGACGGGGAAATTCCACAGCTTGCACACATGAATAATATTGGAATCAGCCCTATAGATGTAGTTGATGAAGGAATATTTTCTCTTTTGCTCGACCTAGACCCCAAAAAATCTTCGGGACCAGATGACATCCCCAATCCCTTTCTTAAGCGATATGCCGAATGGTGCAGCAAATACCTTGGTATGGTTTTCCGCAAATCTCTCGCCGTAGCAAAACTTCCAGACGACTGGAAAAAAGCTAAAATAGTACCAATTCCCAAAGCAGGAAATAGCGATAATCCTTCAAACTTTAGGCCAATATCTTTAACCAGCACGTCATGCAAAATATTAGAACATATAATTTTGAAACACTTAACCGTTCTTTTAGAAAGTAATGGCGTTTTGTCATCTTGCCAGCACGGGTTTCGCAGTGGATTATCGACTACCACGCAACTAACAGAAGTTGTTCACGATTTAGCATTATCTATTAACAACTGCACGCAAACGGATATTATACTATTAGACTTTGCAAAAGCGCTTGATTCCGTATGCCACAACAAATTAATTGCAAAACTTCGAAGTATTATTGGAGATGGAATATTAACAAGTTGGGTTAAGGACTTCTTAACTAATCGTTCACAATATGTCCTGTATGACCAAGTACCATCAGAAAACTTGCCTGTTACGTCCGGAGTACCACAAGGCTCCGTTTTGGGGCCTTTGTTATTTCTTGTTTTTATTAACGATATCACAGACAGTATCTCTTGCACCATTAGGCTTTTCGCCGACGACTGCATTATTTACAGAGAAATTAACAGTCATTCAGATCACCTTGCACTAAGCGATTCTTTACACCATCTTTCCAACTGGTGCGACATGTGGCAAATGTCGATTAACCCCAAAAAAACAGTGTGCATGACGATAACCCGAAAAAAAGAAGCTATCCAGTATGACTACAGGATTAAAGGCACCAGGCTAGAAAAAGTGAATGCGCACAAATATTTAGGCGTCACGATAACGTCAAGCCTCAGATGGGATACGCACATTTCAAACATTACTTCGGTTGCTCTGCGCAAGCTCTTTTATCTTCGCAGATGCCTTCGGTTGGCCCCTCACTCAACCAAGCTTTTAGCCTATACTACTTACGTAAGACCGGTATTAGAATATGCTAACACAGTATGGTTTCCTTATACAGTCACTAACATTCAAAAGCTAGAAAACGTACAGAGGAAGGCAGCAAGATTCATCTGCAACAAATATAAGCGCACTGATTCTCCTACAAATATGTTAGCAAGCTCTGGCCTCCAAACACTTGCGATTCGAGCGAAACAAGCGCGCCTTAAATTTCTTTTTCAGCTACTTCACAACCATTATAAAATTGACCCATCATTGTACATCCGTCCGTCAGACTCCCGCGTTATTAGGCACAAACATTCATACACACTGAAAGAGTACTCTTACCGCAATGACACGTTCAAACACTCCTTTTTTCCACTTGCCATAAGGGAATGGAACTGTTTGGATTCCTCCATAACTAGTGCGAAATCGGTATCCGACTTTGCACTAAAATTAGACAATATGTTCTCTTAATGCGGCAATACTCGCATTACCAGAAGCATTGCGCCACCAGTGAAAGCGTATTAGTGGAGTGTACAAGTGTCAACTGGAGTGTTTGGAAGTTAGCTATTTGTTTGCCTGTGTACCACTGCACTTCATGCAAAATTTGTGTTCTTTTTGGTGATGGTTTCTTTGTCTTTGCAGATGTAAACAATTTGTATATTTTTCGCGCTTGTACTTTGTGATGACTGTCATTTCACTACATTTCTGTTAATGTACCACCTGCATGTACAATCTGTACGCCCACCTGCTATGGTCTCGGAATGAGACTGGCAGTACTGAAAATAAATAAATAAATCGTGAACGTAACTGGAACCCTAGCAGTAATTCTGACGGAGATTTTCCCGTCTTCTGTGATGTTCTCCTGTAGTTGAACAGGAGCCGCACAAGGTTGTCCTCCAAGTTACCCTCCCTCATCTTCCGAAGTCCATCCTTTATTGTACGCACTGCTCGTTCTGCCGCTCTATTATACTGTGTATGAAAGGGCGCTGTTTTGAGATGCATTATGTTGTTCTTTGCCAGGAACGTAGCAAAATCCTGGCTAGAAAACTGTGTCCCATTATTCGAAACAATGGTTCGCGGGACGCCGAATTGACTGAACATGGCGCGCAGACAGGTGATTGTGCTAACTGGGACGGCTTCTATCCACTTGGTATGGGCGTCTACTGCAACTATAATCAACTTGCCTGCTATGGGTCCAGCGAAATCGACATGTAGCCGCGACCATTTTTCATTCGTTTTCGACCAGTTTAATGATGGTGCCGCTGCTAGCATTGGCATGTTTTGGGCATAGTTCGTGCAGCCGGCTGAAAGCGCTTCAATATCGCGGTCTAGTCAGAGCCACCAAAATTTTGACCTTGCCACTGCTTTCATTCCTGACAAGCCTTGGTGGGTCTTGTGCAACAGTTTCAAAAGCCGGTCCCGCGCTTTTTCCGGTGGTATCACTACGCGATGCCCCCAATACACTAAAACATGGACAACGGACAGTTCTAGTTTACGGTCCAAAAACGACCACATCGTTTTCTCCAGCTGTTTTGCTTTGCACTTCTGGGCCAGCCATGTAATATGCAATACTTTACCGCTGTTTGTCTGCGGCCGATAGCTGCTGCAGGTCTCGTGTTGTGATATTGCCATCGTCAAAATTATCCTGAGCGAGGACATATTCCAGTGGCTCACCCACATCATCAGCCTTCGTAACCCACAGTGGCAGCCTGCTCAGGGCGTCCGCGTTGAGCAACTGTTTTCCCGGCGTGTATTGCAGCTTGTAGTGGTAGCCACCCAAATACAATGCCCAGCGCTGGATACGTGCTGTAGCCAGAATGGCGTCGGGTGGTCGGATTGCCAAAAGCTCAAGAGGGGCTGGTGGTCCGTCACGGGAGTGAATCGGCGACCTAGAAGGTAATCACGAAACTTTGTGACGCCAAACACTAAAGCCGGGACCTCTCTTTCCAGCTGAGAGTAGTTTTTCTCGGCGGCCGTCAGTGTGCGGGACCGGAACCCAATGGGTTTTGGCATGCCGTTACTCGTGTGAAAACGCGCCGCGCCCACACCGTAAGGGGAAGCATCACATTCGAGCTTCAACTCTTTCAACGGGTCAAAATGAACAAGAACCTGAGCTTGCATTAGGCTGTCTTGCTTTCTCAAAGGCAGATTCTTGTTGCCGCCCCCACTGCCATACTGTGCCCTTCTCCAAAAGTTTGTTGAGCGGAGAAAGTAGAGTGGACACATTTTGAAGAAATTTGGCATAAAATGTCAGCATTGCTAAAGAGGAACGCAGCTCTGCCACATTCTGTGGGCGAGGTGCCTGAGCGATCACTTCCAAATTTCTCTCTGTGGAATGAAGACCTTCTCTGTCTATCCGATGGCCGAGATATGTTACAGAAGGCTGTCTAAAGCTCCACTTATCAGACCTTATCTTAACTCTGTGTTCACGGAACCATTGCAACACACTCTTCAGGCGTTCACTCCCATCGCCATGAGCCCCCGAAACCAGTACATCATCAAGGTAAGCCTGAACTCCTGGCAACCTTGAGAGTATTGCATCCATCTTTCTTTGAAATATAGCCCGTGCAGAGGATATTCCGAAGGGAAGCCTATCATACGAAAACAAGCCTCTGTGCGTGTTAATGACGCAGAGCTTCCTTGCGGCTTCATTAAAAAAAACTTGATTATAGGCACCTCGCAAATCAAGAATGCTGAAATTCTCCCCGCCGTTTAGAGATGCAAACATGTCTTCAATCACTGGAAGAGAGTAGAGCTCAGCTGTACAGGCTGGATTTAGGGTGGCTTTGAAGTCACCACAAATTCCAACAGTTCCGTCTTTCCTAAGTACCGGCACGATGGGAGTGGCCCAGTCAGAATGTTTTACTGGTGAAAGTACACCGATGGCTACCAGCCTGTTCAGCTCTTGCGTCACCCTGTCCCTTAGAGCGTAAGGTATAGATCTTGCCTTACAGAACTTCGGCATCATTCCCTCTTTCAGCTGCAGTGTCGCTGCAGGCCCCTTGATCAGGCCATGATCCTTGGAGAAGGCATCGTGGTAGTCGTCGATAATGTTGTGAACTGCCCCAGCGGGTTCTGCCGTTGAGTGTAGCAAGTCTTCCGCCAACGGCTGCAAAACTGGAGCCCC
Source organism: Rhipicephalus microplus (assembly GCF_043290135.1). Lineage (NCBI taxonomy): Eukaryota > Metazoa > Arthropoda > Arachnida > Ixodida > Ixodidae > Rhipicephalus > Rhipicephalus microplus. The sequence goes on from NW_027464676.1 coordinate 685,670, forward strand.
CGCTCTGTGGAGCAAGGAACTCAGATCCCGGCCATACAGGTTAGGTCCCGAGCAGTTCAGTATAATAAGACGGCAGTAAACTGACACGGCCCTGTATTGCACACAAAGCTGCCATTCCCCCATCACTGGGAGTGGTCCAACGTAGCATGACAACTTCACCTTAGAAGGTTTAAGATCTGGCCACTGTTCGCGATGCTTGTCAAACACGTTTTAGGAAATTACGTATACAGGCGAGCCAGTATCTACTTCTATTGTAAGTTGTACGCCATTCCATGAAAAACTGCGCCTTATTGGCGGCTCGAGACGGCTTTTTTGTGCAGACAGTAAGGTCCATATATGGGTCTTCTCCTTATCGTCATCTTCAGTTACGGCTTCTTCGAGAGTCAAAGCTCCTTCCTCCACCGCATACGTTGCGACGCGGCTCTTACTGGGGGTGGTGCAGCACATCTTTGCGAGATACCCATGACGACCGCAGTGATAACACCTTGCTCTAATCCAACGACAGCTGTTGCCGTCGTGTTTGCTGCTTCCGCATCTATCAATGCTGTGCCGTGTGCCAAATCGGAGATGTTTTAACAGTGTTGGCCTCGGTCGCACGTAGCTTAAACAAGGGCGTAGCTTTTGAGGTCATGCTTTCGGCACCATTTTCAGCTGTTTCGACAGACATTGCCAGTGCTTCGGCCTCTTCTAGCGTTAAATCCTTTTTTGCCAACATCTGTTTCCTCAGTGGCACGGAGCGTAGGCCGCAGACGACGCGACCCCGCAGCATGCGGTCAAGAGACGTGCCGAAATTGTAGTTGTCTGCTATTCGGCGAATAGCAACGAGAAACGCGCTAACGCTTTCGCCTGGAAGTTTTGAGCGATAGAACTTGTAGCTTTCCGTTATGTCGTGCTTCTTAGGGTCATAATATTCATTCAAGCTCTGAACGACTTCCTTGTATGTCAGCTCATTTGGTGCACGCGGGGCTACCCTGCCAGCTAGCACCTCAAGCGTCTTGCTAGACAACGCTGAAACTATAGGAGTGCTCTCTTCTTAGCCGGGTCCGTTACTCTATTCGCCTCAAGATACGCTTCTGCTCTGACGAGGTAAAGCTTCCACTTATCTTTCGTTTCGTCGTAATCCGGCAACTGCAGGGAGGCCATCGTGGTCGTTACTCATCCGTCTGACGCCAAGACTCGTCGTTCGTCAGGTGCCGTGGGTAGCGAAAACAGACTTCGTCGCCACTGTTACATAACGAGCCGTTCAGCCACGGCAAGCATACGCAGACAACCGCAGACTAGGGCAACGAGATGAACCGTTATTAAGGAGTTTTAGAATATTATTTGCAAGCGCTGCGGGCGTTGCGGGCGTAGCGGACGCCGTATAAGCTTTAGAATAGCGCTTGCCCGGCTGCGATTTGCAACGCACGAACGCAGCGACACCGTAGCCTCAAAACTAGCGCTTGCGTGCCACACGCGGGCTGCCATTACCGCACCGAATTCCGGATTTTTTGTGTGCAGTCCATGAACGCGAACGCCGACTCGCGTTACGACGCATGCACAGTGGCAGCGACCGCATAGCAAGGGCTCGCGGTGCGCTATTCTACAACTCCCTACTGTCTCGCGCTAGCTTCTTTTGTAGCTTCACCTACGAAGCAGGGAGAGGAGGAAAAGAGGGGCGGGAAAGGCTATCCCTTCAGCCATTGCCAGAAACAGGAAGAGGGGAAAGGGGGGACATAAAGTATCTCTCATATTCATTCACTTGCATTCACCATGTCGCTTATTTTTATATGCCTCGATGAAAGCACACACAGAACTCTTCAAGAAGACCGAAGAAGCCGAGAGTGATGACACAGTGTTGTGTCATAACTTTGTTTCTGTACGCCCTGCCTGAATGCCTGTTTTTTGTCTTTCAACAGAGCCCACTTTTAGCAGATTGCAAAATTTCTAGCTCTTCATGTTTGCGGCAGTACCGTCGCCTTAGCAATACAATCTGCTTCAAACCCAAGAGATGTTTGCATGATGAGTAATACAGTTTGCTAAAAAGAATTAAAGTTAACTGAAATGCTGTCTCGAAATGAAAATTCATGATGATATTGCTTGCTTCACTGCAGTGTAAACCGAATAAAAACAAAATCTTCCTCGTTTCGAGAAACTTTGGAATCACCTGAAGTATTTGACAGACAGACAACCAGCTCTTTGGAATAAAGTATAAGCAAGTAAAAGCATACAGTAACGTGTAAAATTTCAATCAAATTAACTGTCTAAGACTTTTTTTAGCACTTCTTAGAAAATGGGGTGCTCATTAGTGATCATATTGTCGAATCAGCACTGCAGTGACTCAAGCTTCTAAAGAATATTTATCACTGTGCTACTGCAACAAACAAAAAGCGGGGTCGAGATAATTTTCAGATTGATGACAACTTACTAATATAAGTGCTACCTACAGCCATCGCCATCCCACGCAGAAAAAAAATTCAATAATCTTTTAAGTTAGTTAAACAATATTGTGAATGCTTATCAACATGACATCAAACATCTCTCCCGTACTTTGCGCAGATGAGTTTTCCTGTGTGGGCGCGTGTTCCCGTCACTCGTTCAGGAGGGCCTTTCCGGACTTCTTGAGTTGTCTTAGGTTGTCATCGTTTATAGTGATGAGCGATAACCTTCCGTCGGTAATATCCCAATGAGCATTCGGCTATATGTTTTGCTTGCTTATTATTCAAGGCTTTTATAACGCGAAACTAATAACCCGGTGCCCTTTCTGGCACAGCGAAACAAAAAAGACCTTCTAATATTCCCAGGGGAAGGCACCTCTTATTAGTCTTCGTTCATCCGATTTATAGCAAACCCTTGTAGAGCCATGCATTGGAAGCCTCCCAGTGACAGCCTAATTACGGAATTACGGCGCAGGAAAAAGCATACTTTCCTGTTGCTGTCATATATGCTTCTTTCTGATGACATGGCATGAGCTACGCGCGCTTGCTGTAAAAGTAGCGGGAGCATGAGACATGCGACTTGCTTTCGAAGTGTTTCAAGCCCAACAAATTAGTTCAGAACTCTCGTCAGTTGCGCAACACCAGTTCATGTTAAAAGACATCATTTTGCTTCCCTTTCTGACGTTTAATCGACGCTAATGTGAGTCGCTTTGATATTTATCTGCGCGATGTGGCTGCCGTGCAAATAGCAATAGCGTAAGAGTTGCAAAAGCGCTGTTGTCTTCTAGTTGATCAGTCATATTGGCGTCTTAGTGATGAATTTTTCTTTCGCTTGTTTTGCTACTGAAAAATAATGGTGATTCCTGTATTCACGCATCATGCATGCATGGTTCATTTATCGATTTGTTGAATTGCGCTGGTGGCAACTGCTTGAGTCCAAGCCATTGGCCTGGCTAACCCAGGAGATTCTCGCCGCGACAGCCTCCAAAGTGAAAACATTTGCAGCCTATTCATGCCCATACAACAGTGGAAGTTACCGAAGATGTGTTTACAGGGCATCTTGTGGTTATAAACTGAAAGAAGTCCTTCTGTGCCTTGTCACGAGAAAACATAATCAAAAGAGTGATTGAAACAGAAACAGGCGTGTTCAAGAACACATGATGGTCAATAGTATTCCGGCGTCTCCCCTTTATGCAGTGCACTTCACTTTACAACAGTGGATTAAGCACGTAAAACCTTAAAGGTTCATAAATAATAACGCCAAAGGTAATAAAGCCCAGTTGGCCACGCTGCAAGCCATTTCCTAGGTTCGTGGATGACGTAAAATGTCATTTGACATGGCGTCGTGGTTCATGTGAGTCGTTCGGGAATTGTAAAGTTGACTGATTCTGCAAGACCACAATGGTTTTGAACGCAGTCACACACAGGCTTCCGCGAGTGAGGAGGAATGTCGCGAAAAATTGGGGGACCCTTAAGCTTCGCCTTTAAGAGTTGAACGCGATAGCGAAATCCGGCCCCTAATGCCTCCCAATACACCTAAATATTGCCGAATGCGCCCGCTTTCGCCGTGACATCTCACAAACAAAATGCGTTAAGGAGACTCCTTTCACTGCATGTCATTTATGTAGTGCTTTTTTCCCGCAGCAGGTGCAAGTAGGGGTTTGACTGCGTCCCGCATGACGTGCTATTCTCCACACTTGAACTTGTCTATAGTAGATCGGTGATTACAGAGGGCTAGTTTTGGCTATACGAACTGTAAAACGTGACTGATCATTAACGAGATCCCGGGGTCTCCCATCAGGCTGGAACATTCTGTACGCCAGGGCTGTCCGGCAAGTCCACTCATGTTTGCATTGTACATAGCTTGTGCTTGGCCATAATAGAAAACGAGACCATCCTCTGTTTCAGACTGCTTAACGCCGAGGTAAAAGTTTTGGCATACGCTGATGATTTAGCAGCGTGTTGTGCCGCCAAAGAAAGTGTACAAGCGACAGTTACCATTGTCAAAAAATTTGGAGAAATTACAGGAAGTCGGGTGAATTGGGCGAAGTGCCGGGGTCTGTCGCATGGAGATTGGATAACAACCCCTGATATATATGCTAACGTTGAATGGTTTAAAACTCCAGTAAAATACAACTACAAAGCACTACAAAGACAACAATGAGTACATATAGTACTACAAACACACTGAACAAATAAAAAAACACGTGAAAAGACAGCACAGTAGAACGGCAACCATTTCTCGATGTTTGCCAGAGCTGGTGTATGCCACACATTTTTAATGACCAAATGATGATATGTGATGCAATTTTTGCGTTGCTAACGAGTCCACGTAGAAAAGCTGCATAGAATATTTGCCGTCATTGTATGGGGGTCCACTTGGGGATTATATAGTATGACGAATTCGTTCCGAAGACTTAAACAGGGAGGACTAAGCCTATCGCAGCTGTTCGTGCAAAAACTATAGTTAATCTTTTTATTTTCTTTCAACATGTTCAACATCCCTTCTTGAGAACTGTATGCCAGTTACGCCATTGTCGTGTTTTGCCTAATTTCGTGGTTAGCACCGCGAGCATGCCCGGAGCCACGCGAGGTTTCTTTTAGGAAGTTGCGGAGAATGTCCGCTTCTTGTCAGTTCCGTTTTCTAATGAATGCCTGTTTTCGGTCGGGTGAAAGAAACTACATAAAGATATATGCGACACGACTTTTCCGGTTCCTATGTATACGTTAACTATTAGTGGAAGAGAGGGCAATGATGTTCTTAAGCGTGTTAAGAAAATGCAAATTCCGCCAAGTGAAAAAAAGCTTTTTTCTAAAATTACATGCGGGCACTTTACGGGTTAAGACATTTTTAGAAGATAGAGGATTTTATATGCCATAGCGTTCGAACTGTTTGATCTCTCGAAAGCCGGAGACAATATATCTCGTTTTTTTTTTCGCTTTGTTAGGAAGGGGTCTACTTCTGGTATGTTTTACACGGAACTCTTAAAAAACAACTACAACTCCCCTTACATTCACTGGGTATCAGGTTTTAAACAGTGGAAAAAAAGGATACTCACGCAGCATATATATCCTTTTACCAGAGAGTTTCGCCTAATCTCTGCACACTGTATGCCTTGTGCGCACGTGTCGAGCTCGCGTGCGCTTTTTTAGGGCAGCGCGATGCGTCGTATAATAAGTTACGAGTACCTTTGTAACATTACTGTAGCGACGCAAAGGTCTTTTCACTCGTTTTCGGTCTAAAGGGCGATGAGGTGTATACGACGTTTCAGTGTCGCTGCTATGGTGTCACTGCCGACAATTCGTTTTCCTAAACTTCTCACTGCCATGACACTCTGCGCATTTTTGCGAAGGGGCTTTGCCAGGCTGTACTGCAGTTTGTTTGTCTTGAGAAATGAGAACCTGAACATTATTTCTTTTTTGATTACGTCGGCGTTTATTAATGAAAAGCTGGTTCGGAGTGTTTAGAAATATTTATTGTCACAGACTTCAAGAACATCGAAACAGAACATTTTCTTGTTATATGCATTAACAATGATGAAAAAACAGACTTTGTTTACATGATCAAGGACATGAGATGCATGGAAGGAATATGTACATTCGATGTTTCACACATAGAAAAACAAGAATGTGTCATAAAACACAGGTACACGTATGCATACTGCAAGATCAGCAAGAGGTGCAAATAAAGTAATGTTTTGTACACTTCGCGTGTATTCATGTTGGCATGGTATTACTGCGGACACTAACCTATGCATCAGCCTACCAATACTAGGCCGGCCGATAGACAAGTTTCACTTTTCTGTCGCAGACCGACACAAAGGGTGAGATCAGTACCCAAGGAATTCCACTTCATGGAGATAGAAGAGCTCCTCCGACAAAACAAATAGCAGATCCGAGTACAATCGCTCTCTCTCTCGCTCTCTCTCTCTCTCTCTATATATATATATCTATATATATCTATATATATATATATATATATATATATATATATATATATATATATATATATATATATATATATATATATATATATATATATATATATATATATATATATATATATATATATATATAAATATATATATATATATATATATATATATATAATATATAGGCCCGCTGCATCAGCCGGACAGCGACTGCGCTAGAGGCAAAAAGCACCGGCAACAATTAGAAGACAGGCGAAGCGGTCTTGAGCACACCGCCCAAATTAAATCAAGCGATTTACTTTTGCGATTGCGAAATATAGCTATCCATAAAGCACGAGCAATGACAGAATGCCTCAGAACATACTGATTTGCTTCTTGAAGCAGTTTGGGCATATTGCTGACTGGACCATCCTCCACCTTTCTAGGTGGTTTAAAGAGGGAAGCACACACCGTCCCAGACCCCACATCAAGTTTTGGAGGTGTCCAGGCAGAAAAGAGGTCGTTAACGTGCTCCAGGACACCCGACTCGAGTGAGCACGGCAAGCTGGGAGAACCAACGGGAGCAACAAAGAGCAGCTATCTCAACTATAGGGCTGTTCAACGCATATTTGCCGGGACAGGTCGACAGGAGATGACGAAAAAATTGCAACAGTTGTTGCGTAAAACAAAGGAAGTGTGATTGACAGCGGCACCCTGTTAACACACACACACACATTAGGCGTCAACTGCTAAAGTTGAATACCCAGAAAGTAATATGCAAGAGTCCTAGCAGGAGATTCCTCTCCTTGTAGTAGTCGTTAAAGGAAGCGCATTGCTAGCAGTTGGCAGCGTATGGACCCCGAAGGGAAAGCGAAGCCTCCCAAAGAACGCTGTTGTCTCAGGGCTGCGCGGGAGAATAACTCAGTGCCGTCTAACAAAAAGAAAGGAACACAAAGCGGACTTCAGTGATGGCATGATACGTAAATGTGGTTGCACCACGTGAGAAAAGTACCAAATGCGACGAAAAAAAAAACCATCGGCGCAGAGTACCTCCACTTAGCTCGCGTTCACACTGAAACATCCGCTTTCTACAGCGACCGAAATTCCCTTGCCGCCGAAACGCAGCGTCGTTCGCACTGGACTCGCCCCGCGCCGACGAATATGCCATCTACTACGGGGCGAACGCGGGATGGATGCGCTGTCACCCGGTTGTTGTCGCGGCTCGCAAACGCTACTACGCTATCCGGTGGTGTATACTTCGACGTTTCTCGTACGCAAGATGCAAGAAAAGACAGTACTGCTTACTTTGCTGGCAAGTGGCTGTCTTGTAATGCACGAATAGCAGAAAAACCACCGACGCCAGCGGCATTGGTGGGTTCGTTTTGCTCTACAAGACCGCAACAAGCTCGGTCACGCCAACAGCAAGCTCGGTCACCTCTTTCAAGAAATACGGAGGCGAAGTAAACACAGAGTAGGTTAAACTCGCACTGGTTTGAACATTCAGTTACGTGCACTGCGGCATAACAAGTGAGTAGGGCTTCGCCGCCATTTTTCAAAATTCCTTGACTAGCGCTCCTATTGGTCCGCGGTGACCGATCCGGCGGCAGACGCCGCGAAAATCGGTCCGAGAGCGATCGGCGCGGAGAGGGCCCTTTCGGCGGATCTCGCCGCCGCCGAACCGGATTCGGAGCACTTTCGGCGGCCGGAATGCTCAGTGTGAACGCGGCTTTAAGCGGGAAGTCCAAATCCAGTGCGTCCAATATTATTCGTGTTACTTTTCCGCAAGCGTTTAGCCAAATGGATTCACATATGTCTGTGTTTGTATAAAATACTTGAAGTACGAAGAACGCATCCGGGTAAATTGGGAGAATGGCGCTAAGCCTGGGGTTAGGAGAGCCAAATAAAAAATACCGGGATTTCGAGACATTCAGTACTGCACCTAAACATTATTCAAACTGGAATATTAAACGCAGCGTGTGCGAAAGGATATCTTCATTATATAGATACAAGGTTATATCGTCAGCAAAAGCTGTGGTTGTCACGATACTGCTGCCAGGATGTGCACCACCCCTGGAGGCGCTAATTTGTCTCTGGAGCACACAAAAATGCACACAAAAATGGCTCACGGTTGAGGACAAATAACACGGGAGACAATGAACATCCCTGACGGAGCCCGCGTGTAAGGTAAAAGGCAGCAATCTCTCAACCATCCAGAACTAGCGTAATTTTTTCACCAGTGTTGGTGTTTCTAAATAATTACACAAACGACTGAGGAAAGCCAAAAGCAACGAGCGCATTAAATGTTTACATGCGCTCCAGTCAGTCAGATGCTGTCTCTCGCTCAAAAGACCCAAGGAGACCGCGTGCAGACCTCGAAAGAGCATAGGCTGTAATATCACGGGTGGTAAAGAACAGGTAAAAAACGGGCTATGTGTTTCTCGCCCAGGCACTGATGAAGCCTGGTGGTCACCCACCGTAGTGTTCAATGGAAGTCTAAAAGGTTCATAGATTGGTGTCTCAAATAACTTAAGGTCAATGTTAGGGATAATGACAGGCCTCGAATCTTGAGGACGTTTAGCTCCGCTAAGTTCTTTCCAAACTAATGGTTAAGCTTTCGTGTTTTTCACCAAGACAGCGGAAATTATTGGGATTTTAGAGGGTGCCATTCTTCTATCAATTTGATTTGCCCCTAAATTCATGCGAATCAGCTTGGTCATTTTTCTACCTTGCTTTCGCCTCTAATCATACACTACCCGAAGTTCACCGGCTATTCACTGCCTCTTTCATCTCTTATCTTGCGCAAATCATTAGAATATATGTATGTGAATATCCTGGGGAAATCTTTCTACGTACTTTGAGCACTGTGTTAACGATATGATGACTACATCCCAATTCTGCCCCCAGTTCTCCTGTCCGACCCACGGATGCTACGACCGAAGTCAAATCCCTTAAAGGTTTTTATGATCTTGGTGGGAAAGCCTTGTGTGCGGTAGAAGTAAACTGACGCCTGATTCTGGACATCAACATCTCCGGTCGCAACAGAGGCCCAAGCCCTTATTAAATTTATATTGAGTATAATTTTTTGTATTTAAAAAGCTCGCCTCATCCCCGAATCACCTCCACAAAACATCTTCAAAAAAACCACCTTCTTCGTTTTCTTTAGGCTGTATGTGTTAATGGTGTTCCGCCTTTCCGTTCAACCTTTCTTAAAGCTTTCTGCACCTTAAGTGTTTTGCATCTTCTCCAGAATCGGGGCACCTTTGACCGAGCGGTGCTGTCACGTGGTGAGTTCATGATGACGTTACAAATTTTGGTAATTTGAGACGTCATGACTACGTGACATGTTAATATAATCAAGTGATGCTTTCTTACACCACAAATTATCATGACACTGACTGTAAATTTTTCATTTTGCTTACGCACGTGAGCCTTTCGCAATCATATAACAGACAAGGCGTGTGTAAAACTCGCTTCAAACGCTCTAAACAGAAAAATGACCAGGTGGGAGCTCTGGCTTGTCCTCTATATCACTCCCACATAGACATGTTTTTATGCCTACGAAATTGGAGTAAGAAAAACGCCCTCGGAAGGGTATAAATATGGCGAAGATCGGGCTCAAACTTTAATCCCATTCAGGCACAGTGAAAGAAACGGGGGGTTTTGTCATTCTTACTTGGGAGTATATGCGGTGTAAGGAGGTTAAAGTCTCAGTATTATACACTCTAAAAAAATATCGAGTAAAAAGGGTGTCTTTTTGGCCCTCAACAATAATCGACATCAGGCTTGCGTGCGCTTCCTTTCTTGAAAACTCGGCGCTGGCCACTTTCCTATTGAGAATGCAATGTAACCCTGATGATGGGCGTGTCGATTGTTATCGGAATGTACCGGGCGCGGGGCAATAGCGCAAGGCTGGAACGCAATATAGATGACGATTATTGTTGTGGGACAAAAAGACACCCTTTTTACTCGCTCTTTTTTTAGAGTGTAGTTTCAGACTTAAGTCTCAGCGCAGGATGGCAGAGAGGACAAGAGAATGAACTGTTCGAGGGTGATTACTGAAATCACTAAGTTACGGCAGTAGCACTGTATTGATCACAAAGTTGCATTGCTTAGACCTACTAGAAATTAAAACGCGGCAGTATGAGCACTGCTGTTGATATGCAGACAGAAGGCGTGCCTGTTCATGTATACGCTAATCGCTTGCCGCTTATGAAGCATACATTCTTGGCAATCATACATTCTTGAAGGGAGCATTTTTAGAAAGGAGTGACATTCCGAGCAATGGTGAATTCGCATGCGAAATTAAAACGTGAAATACGGTATATATGTCAAAATGGTCACTCCCAAAAGAGTTGATATCATACACCCATAGGTGCCGTCTGATTTCTTGCACAGCATCCTCCCGTGCTTTACTACCATCGTAAAGATGGCAATCACTGTGGAGTGTAGCCAATAAAAGTGCAATGAAAGGCTACAGTATTCTTAGTGTCGACGCTACTCGGATTAAACGAAATATGATCGAATAGGCTGTAAAAATCTGGCTAGTGAGGCCTTAAACAACTGGCAGCTGCCAAACAATAGTCATCCCTAACATCGTACACTGAAAACGCTGTTATGTTCAGCATGACAAAAACTGCTGCTGCCAGTATTTAGATGTTCGCGTCGTTCTGATTTCAGGTCTGCGAGTTGCAGATACCCGGAAATACGCTCACAGTTCCATGTTTGCAAACGGGCTGAGCTAGATCTGTTTCTCCGCTACACGACCGTTACCGAATCCCCGTGAGAGTGCCGTAAACACCGGGACTACGCGGTATCGTTCACTTGCAGGAGTGGAATGAAGCGATCCATTTCGTCTGGGTGAATTTCGTGCTTCCTTGTGATGGAAGTTTCTCTGTCTTTTATTGTAATCACCGAAAGATCACAGTCCTGTTTTTGGAATTTGCACAGTTCGTTTTGAAGATTGCTCATGTAGTGAGGGGTTTTTTAAACTAAGTGACAGGAAACAATGCATGCGAAGTATACGAAACAACTAGTTTGCATTTCCCAATCATGTGAGATTACACAATGCATTGTGCAGTGGAAGCGAGAAATGATCGCTTCACGTTTGACCGTGTTTTCACAAACCGGTAGCGATAACAACGCCTTTACATCTTTGTTTGCATGTTTTTGGGTTGCCCGAAATACAACACTGATTCATTCGCAGTTATTTTTCTCGTGATTGTGGCTGAAAGTTTTTGTTCTGCAGCAATACAAGACTTCCCCTATGAGGAAAGGTTACCATTTCTTGCTTTCGTCTGTAAGAATCACGTGTCCATGTGCGAGTGCAGACGAGTTTCAGAAGGCACAAAATGACCGAATATATAATCTTGATCACTCTGGCGATTTTTATTTTTTTGTTAGCGCATCGGCAATAATATACATGTATGATTAATTCTACATATTGACTTTGTTCCTAATGGTTGCTCTTTTTTTTTTATTCCTTCTTACTGCATCGTTCACAGTTTGTCTAAGAGTGCGTGCAGTAGTAAAAATGTTGTGACTAATAGATTCGTTAGCATTTTTTCTAATGTCACTGCGTTTCTAATTGATGTGTAAAAGAAGAGGCAGTATTTCCTATTTTATAAACAAAAGATTGCACTTCAGCTCCGCAAAACCAGCTGTGTGCAACGACAGTGTCGTCCGTGCATGGGAAGATATACAACAAGAGTGTTTGCTTGTGATTTAATTTACTTTCTAATATCACCTGCGTTAAGCACTATACAACTTTAAAAAAAGGCTTTGTCCAATCAGATCAGTAGAGAGAATTATGCGATAATTGCTGGAGATGAAGATGCACAAATATAGCATGAACTTCGCGGAAAAGAAAATAAGGGCTTGAGTTCTATATTTGCTACATTCTTTTCTCATATTACCAGCAATAGTCAACTGTAGTGCACTACATTGTGTTTCTTTTATTATTATTATTATTATTATTATTATTATTATTATTATTATTATTATTATTATTATTATTATTATTATTATTATTATTATTATTATTATTATTATTATTTACTTATTTATTCAGCAGGATTTGCTTCACGACCACTAATAGTGACTTTTCATTCTTAGTATCACTCGATTTGCGACAGTTGGCGAAAGTTCGTGGAAGCGAAAATGAAGTCATGCGTCAATGGTTCACGTGGTGCTGCAGAGCGTTATCGGTGGTCACAACTCGCCCACGAAGTCTCGAAAGCTTTTCTGAATTTCCAAGTGCATGCTCAGCGACGAGGCACCGTGCACCTATGTAAGGGATTTGGGTGTTTTGCAAGCACTATGCATTCTCGTCCCAGCGTCGACTTCCCTACGAGAGCTACTTGCCTATGCATAAGCATGTTGCGTAGTGGAAGCGGTAGCGTTTCTCCCAGCAAGGCTCGACCAAGTCAAGCTGAAGGCAAAGCAGCGCCAGGAATTCTGTTGTAGAAACATTGATTGTTTGTTTGTTTCTTTCTTTCTTTATTTCTTTCTTTCTTTCTTTCTTTCTTTCTCTCTTTTTTTCCTTTTATCTTTCTTTCTTTCTTTCAATTAGGATTTTAGCTCCACTTTCTTTTAAGTGGGAACTGTGCATCATACTGCACTCGCATGCCCACGCTGCGCCTTGAAACTGGATTCCTACTGCCTTTCTCTGTTTTTCCTTTTTTTTTTTGATCTCCAGCTTGCGGCCACTTTCTTACTGTGTTAACTTTCATATGTAGCTCGCAGATTTTATGCACAAGTACTGTGCGTAGCACTGTATTTGCATGAAAGACTCTGCCTCTTCACAACAAGCCTGACATGTGCGATCAAACACGCGCACAGTCCTATGATTTGCTACGAAATGTTTATAAAATTAGGAAACAAAAATATGCACCCAGGCAAAATCAAGTGTGGTGTTCGGTGTTCACACGCATATATAAACGTAGTTACACCATACAATGAGCGAAATTCCGGCTTTTGATGTCCCCATTCGATGCTGCCGTTATCACATGGAACGGCCATAATATTAACAGTAGTCAAAGTCGGCCTTTATTCAGTACCATTGCCCATAATTTAGCCAGCATTACTTGTTGTTCAGCCAAAAGTGACAGGTGACAGTGATATACTAAGCCGTGCTGGTAGAATGCGGGTTAATTTGGTACACAAAAAACTGTGGTTTACTGTTCGCCAATACCGAGCAGTGGTTCGCAGTTCGCGGGATTGAATCCCGGCCGTTGCGGCAGCATTTTCGATAAAGGTGAAAAAGTTTGACACCCATGGGCTTCGATCCCAGGTGTACGAAATTTGCTGAACCCTCCGATACAGCGTCTCACATAGTCCTAGTTTTGTGATGTTTAGCCCCAACAAATATTATTACCATTAGCCATTTCGCGTGAGACAAACTGTGGAAAAAGAAGTGCGATAAAAGGCGTACGCTAGGGTATTCGCTCACTATTTAAGGTCATCTTACGCGGCTGACTGACAGATGTGTACAAGGCCAGTACTGTTTACTAAACATCGACTTCTGTCAACTAACCCTCAGCCTATTTTTGGATAGCAGAATACCTAAATTCCAGGCAGCAGTACGTCGTCGTGAACGGTGAACAGTCATCCACTACCAATGTGACGTCCGGGGTCTCTCAGGGGTGAGTACTGGGACGATTATTGTTTTTAATGTATATTATTGACATCACATTGGACGTACAATCGGCGATGAGAATGTTTGCAGAGGACTGCAACGTTTATAGAGCAATAAACTGCGAAAGTGATCGGGGCGCAGTTAAGATGACTTGGACAAGATAAATGCATGGTGTAAAAAATGTCAAATGCAACTTAATACGGAGAAGACAATGTGTATGACGCTTTCTAGAAAGAATGATGAAGCCTCGCCTTCGTATACTATAAACAAAAACGTTTTAAAAATAGTCTCTGAGTACAGGTATTTGGGAGTATTTTTCATGCCAACTCTGTGTTGGAACCGTCATGTTGATCATGTGACAGCTAGGGCTTGTAGATCGCTGTGGTTCCTGCAGCGAAACACGCGTGAGTTTCCCCAATCCACGCGGGAATCACTGTACAAATCATGCGTGCGGTCGATACTTCATTACGCGAGCAGCGTATGGGACCCGCCCACTGCCCTCGATAAAGATAAATTGGAAAAAGTACAAAACATGGGCGCCCGTGATGCCCTGGGAAACATTGTTAAGAGCCACAACTTTAGCATGACGCGCTGCAAGCAAGCTTTAGGATGGGAACAGTTTGTCACACGCCAGGCTAAGCAGCGTCTGAAGCTTTTTGATGATGTATACTTATCTCGAACTTGTATTCCTCGTGACAGTTATATCTTTCCACCTCATTACGTGTCTGGACGGGTCGATCACATTTACAAAGTGTGGGAGTACCGATGTAAGAATGCAGCGTTCAGTAATTCTTCTAGAGGTGAAGCTCCTTGTGGCGTGGCTTGTGCGTTCCTCGTAGTACGTAACCACCAGTGGCACATACCCGAAATGGTGGTCCTTCCGATTTTGACCTCCAAGGTGGTTCCGGAGAGAGATTTCTTCTGTGCGTTGTTGAACAAAAAAAGATAGTGCTCAATTCACATGCCAATGGCTGCTGCTAAGGGGGAATGAGAGACAGGAGAATTCGTCTTTTAGTTAATGCGCACGCTGCGAATTTTTTATTGGTCAACAACGCACAGAAGACAAGAAAGAGATGCTACATTATACTCGCTGGGCGTAACCTATTAGGTTTTAGAAAGGTTTAGCGAGCGTTGGGCCGCATAGCCATGAATACAGTGAACTAGTATATGCCATGAACTCGAGGTGATTAAAGGTGGGAAGTAAACCCGAAGCGCAAGCCGTAAGAAAGTGTGCATGTGCCACCACCCGTTTAGTCCTTGAAATGTCCGCTGGATGGCGGTGCTTCTATACGGAGAATATATGATGAAAAGATGCGAGATGGTGGTAGTTAAAGTGCTGAATAGATGGACGAACGGACACACAGACAGATGCATGGATGGACACATGAACGGACGCAGGCGCGGATGCATGGACGAACGCAGGGACGGATGCACGAACAGACGCTCGCACGGACGGGTGGATGGACGCATGGACGGTTACACAGACGTACGCAGGAACGAACGGAAGCAAGAACGAATGGACGGACGAATGCTTCGCCCCACTCCCCATCATTCACTCCGTGGATATGCTGCCATTTTTTTGTTGCTAAAACGGTTTCCCAGTAGAATCGATTAGCTTCAGCGATCGTTTAGCTTCAGCGATCGTTGTCGCTGTTGGTATTCGTTTTTTCCTTTGTTAGAGTCAAGTGAATTGTTCAGTTTATGACGGGTGTTTTGTTGTGCGGTATATATGTTGTATTTGCTTTCGTCTTACTGTATGTTACCCGCTGGCATTTTTCGTACATTTTTGTCAATCTCCGTTCCGTTATGTATTCAGTGTGCTTCCTACTATCTGGTTAGGGTGTACCATATTTGCCGCAGATTGAGCTTGTGTTCTGTCTTGTAATCATGTTGTATGCCTTATGCCAACTGTAATGCCTTATGGCGCTATAAGTGTCAAATAAATAAATAAATAAATAAATAAACTTTTACAGCTAATGTTGTTATGAGATCACAACTCGGGTCTCCTGCAGGTGCATGTTGTCTGCCGCAGCCGCCACCGGCGTTCGTACCCACATCCCGCGAAATTAGAAAAAAAAAAAACCTTGCACCAATGACACAGTGGAGCTTAAACTCGGGACCGCTGGGTGCCAGCCCAATACTCTACCACCGAGCTACTCCGGTTTTCTTTCTTTATTAACTGAGCTACTCCGGTGCTTGTAACTTTTTGTCAAACTTTCCTTAGGCAGGCTTCATGTTGGGAAAGCAACCGCGTTAATACGACTAATAAAGCGCTTTACAACAGCGAAAGAACAACCAGTCGTCACAGAATGCGACGAGCGTAGCGAGTGGGCCGTCCAATGCTTTAACCCATTACAAAAGCTTGTTCTTGTTTCTCTATAAACTCTGTCGCATACCCACTTCAGCCTTAATTCCTCACCGTCGTCAGCCACTGCATGGATAATTGGCACAAAATTCCTAGAAAGTGTTTAGCAGATACCACGCTTCTCAGTAAATGACGAAAAATAACGAATGCACGCCTATACTACCCAGAAGTTTATTGTTAATCTCCCAGTGGGTACTAAGCAAGTGTGCTTGCATTAGTTATCCAAGGATTGTTTCTAAAAGGCTCTAAAAGTTCGCTATTCTCGCGTTTGCTGTGACTGTGCTGCGCCTACCACGCTGGCCTGGTGTTTTTTTTTTCACTCGAAAACAATAACAGGTGGGCCTATATATGCACTTACATTTTAACATTGTTTTTGCTAGTGATTTTCAAACGTGGGCAAGTGAACAATGCAAGGGGCCAGCAGTAACACACGTTGCTCTCAATTAATGCTTCAAGCCAGGGATAGTAAACGAGCGGCAATTTTTAAACCACCCGGGGCTGTAGTATGCGGCCCTTGCACAAGCTAAACCCTCCTGTCGGTGAACAACCATGGGATAAATGCGAGTTGGCTAAGATTGTGCAATGCCAAAATTTGCATTAAAACAATGTTTTGTTTATGTTTTCTTTTATTGTGTGCTTGCAAATGGCAACTTCGCGAAATACGTGCTCAAAGTGAATGTGATTTCTGTGCGAGTTTTATGCGTAAATATTGTCAATTTGGCCCCCTTTTGTTTTTGCCAGCAAAACCTTGCCACCCCGCTCGCACGCACTCGGTTTCGCCATGCTGCTGCCGCCGTGCCGACTTCACGTATCTCGACCTTCCACCTATGAAGGTTGCAAATTCCTGCGCCAAGCTATAGACAGAAATTTAAAATTATGTGGCTATGAGGCAGGGTTCGCAGTATTACATATGTCAAAAATAGAAAACTTGATTCGGGCCTGATAACCTGGTCATGTGAAATACAATAAACTTAGCACCGTAGATACCTAAGTATAATAAAGAGCGGAATGTAATACACATAGTTGGAATTAACCTGAGAATTCCGAAGACGCTTCACCCACACGAAGAAAGCACAGCAGTCGCTCACCCTCGCGACTAAACAAACAGCCCGACTAAGAATTATTATTCTTGAACCAAACATAATGAACATTGGGAGAGAAGAAGAAACAAATTAACACTGACACCAACACACCACAATCGACACGGTCCGACTCATGTATACACTGCGTAATGTTGAAGATAAATAGGGTCACCAGTGTAGTTTATGATGTCGTTCTCGAGTGCTAGCCCATCGCTGCACGCTTTTGTCCATGCGCCTTCAAGGAGCAAATGGCGCAGACATACAATGTTGTGCCCGACTTCAGTTATATTCAGACATTTCAGAAATTGGGGAAGAATGATGTTACGTAGAGAGCCCAAATCATAAGAACCATATTAGATGACGCCAAGAATTTGACAGCGTTTCAGTTTATAACGGTTCTGGCCTCGGTCATTCTCAGCACTTACACTGTCTGCCCGAAATTCTAATTATAAAGAAAGAAAGCATGATAAAGTATTTTTATTATTATTACTATGTGCACAGATGATAAGCCTCTAAAGAAACAAAAACTACTTACGAGGGCTGAAAATTTTTTTATTACGGTAGTATGTAGATGTAAAGAAATCAAATGTTTAAATTAAAATCGAAAAATAAGAGAAAAGGAAAACAAGTCCATGTAATGAGCTTACTTTGACTGTTTATTTTAAACACGGTAGCCTCTTATTGAGCAATCATGATGTTATGCGATAAACGCGCGCATACATAGCGTACTTAACCATTCGCTTTCACCTTTTGGTTGCCATATTTTTATTACATGAAATGTTGCTGCAATGGTGCCATTCAGATAGCAGGATGAAGAGGGGGGAAGGAAGGACAAGAAGGACAGCCAGTTCTCAGATCGGCTGGCTACCCTTTGGCGTTCAGATGACAATGCATACACGCTGATGCATCACGCGTATTTTTGCCGTCTTAGACCCAATTATTTTTTTATCTTTTATTTATCAAATATTGAGGCGATGTAGTCCAAGAAAAGAGGACATTAAAAATTCTACAAGAGTAAACACGCTTGTAAAAAAGTTAGAATGAAAAAAGAAGACAGAAACGATAGTACCGAAACAGAGTCAAGAAGTCCGGTACAGCGCTACAACACAAATAAATCATAAAGAGGATTATGACGTTCATTTTATTATTTGATTCTATTCCGTTATTGTGCGATAGAAAAATAATTCTTAAATCTGTTCGTTCTCACGAAGTAATTGTGTTACTGCCGTTTATGTACGGTGACGTATGGTTCCGGTTAATGAGGAACTGGTGCTGGTTAACCTAGCCGACAACAACCAACGCCCACAGTTAGGAAAACAATGCAGGGTAGATCGCAAATAAAACACCTTTATAAAAAGACGTCATCTCGGAAAATGTTCGACCAGTATTAGATTTCTATATTGTATGCATTCTTATTTTCCTCAGTGGGCCAGTTTTACTACAGAAGCGTACATAAAATGACTGCTCGTGAACAGTCAAATGACCCTTCATGAAAGAAAAGCTGACTCCATCCTATTTTCCTTCCTGTTTTTTGTCTATTTTTAGGTTTTCGTGTATTCGTTCTGTTTCATTTATTTCGAGTGCTTTTATTTTTTGTATATCATCTTGCAGGGACTGTACAGCTTAGCCACGCCATGTCTTAATCCAACACCCCGTTCTCTGAGTATAAAGTACCTACAACATATTTATATATTTGCCTTTGATGAGTCCGCCTTTGTATGCCTCTACGAGTGTGGCCTTTATGAGCGCTTGTGGAAGATTTTCGACACCGAGCATTGATCACAAGGATACAACGATGTGTGAACGAGGGGTTTTATATATACACAGTCTGTCTCGGCATGAATTACTACGTATCTGATTCACTCCACGCCTTTCACAATACGAAGATGCATATCTAGTAAATCTCCAACTGATGAAAGTAAAGCAACATTTTAAACATAATGGCGAGAAATTTTCGTCCCTCCCAAGACAGATCTACATTTTACGATGTGCTTTGGTGGTAATATTTTTTAGATTTCGCTGAGACGGTATTGTGTAGTTAGAAAAAAATATACTTTTGCAGACATCATTGGCATGTCAACAGCATATTTTGTTGTTACACATACGTGAACAAAATGTGTGTGGGTTTAAAAAAGTGTTTAACGCTTTCGAGTACTTCGTACTCAAATATGGGAGACCACTGAGCCGTCCCGCTAAAGGTTTAATGTACCACATGTTTGAGAAATTTTTATTTCTGAAAAAATCTTAGATACACAGAAGACAATTATATGTTACATTGCTCGTTCTCAAAACGTTGCTACTATATTTTAATATTCATTCAAATGCACAACAGGAATTGTTTGTACCTGTAAACAGAAATTCTAACGTGCGTAAAGAACACTATGATCAGGGGTACGTAAAATTGATGAAAAGGAACAAAAACAACATTTAAAAGTCCGTATAAAAAAAATACTCATACAACACTAAATGCAGGTTCAGTGAAATCACAAACACTAGCCTACTTTCTCAGTAAGGTAGGCAAGGCATGAACACATTGTTCTTTCTGAGAAGAATAAATTGTGTTGACCACCGCAGGAGGAAACCTTCCTCCCCTAGATAGAATAACTGTTCTTTCAGATGTGTTAACATCATGGTTCTTAAGCGATGTAGCAGAGGAAACATAGCCCTCTGAGGGCGTCCCCGCCAGCATGCCAGTGCCCTCCGATTCCACAGCACAAAAGCACCAATACACATCGTTAACTCAACAAAAACGTCTCTGTGCCTCGACTGCCATTGGATGCTGACTTGAAACACACTGGTCACCAAACACCAGAAAGTACACGCCACAGAACATTCGCTAAGTACATGATTCAGAGTTTCCATCTGGCCGCACTGCGGACATCAGGCGGAGGGCGCCATACTCCACGCCGCAAGGCGGTCGACCATTGGCAACACCTGCCAATCTCTCAACCAAGTGAAGTCTCGGACTTCAGCGGGTAGGGTCGTGGTTTTTATGAACCAGCGTCGACTTTTGCCGACACATACGGCGTTCAGAAAAAGTGAGAAACGATTTAGAGCGCAAGGTACTCTACTATGGGAAAGTTCAGAGCCGTCCCGCAAACATTTGGGTACCGCTACTGTGTTATCTACGAAGTGAATGCCAAATTGTAAATCCTGTGATTAGAAAAAATGTTTCACGATTTCAAGAACTTCGTACTCAACTATGGGTGGGCAGGCACTAAGCCGTCTCCTCAATAAACATCATCTTTAATTGCTAATCTTGTGCGTTTAGAAAAAGTAGTTATCGATTAAGAGCACTAGGTGCTCTACTACAGGAGAGCTGTGTGCCGTCCCTGAATAAGTTCAATAATAGCCACCTCTTGAAAGATTTCGGATAAGCTTTATCTTGTTGGCCAGCTATCAGCGTCAACCATTTCAAAAGTTTGCTTTAGAGAACCTGCAATCAATCTCTGCAAATTCGTGTACTTTTTTGCTTATTCTCTTCTGGTCAGTAGAAGGAAAGCACTCAATGGACGACAGCTCACTAACAATTTATTCTCCGCTGCTATTTTTTATTTCAAACTTCAATTTAGAAGTAGGCTTGCAAACGATCGGCCGTGGGCTATACTCTTCAACCTTGCTGCGAATTAGAGATTTTGCATGCCATTAGCAATGTGCAAGAAAAGATAAGGGTGCCCATGTGATTATTACAGCGATGCTGTGTACCTCTATTATGCGGTATTACCTCAAAAAAGCACGATATCGTCGTGGAAACCTTTAGAAACTGACTACTACTACAACGACACGAGACGTACGACTCAACGGCGTAAGGAACCTCGCCCCTAAAAATATCATTATTTATGGCGTTTTGAATACCCAGAAAATCAGATTGTTGCACCTATCTGAACAGCATTTAGAAAAGGCCCTGAAAGGCCGCTCTTCCAGCTTTCACTGTGACTGGGCGGTGCGTTGCGCGCATGCCTCGCAGTTTTTAGGGGCGAAGCTTCTTGAAGCGGCATCCGTTCGTCCCGAGTAGTAGTGCGTAACATGTCTCACTCTTTGACCTCCCAGGTGGAACCGGTGGGAGATTTCTCCTGTGCGTTGTTGAACAATAAAAAAGCCAAATTATCTTGTCTCTCATTCCTCATTAGCAGCCATGGGCATGTACTCTAAGCACTATCTGACAAAAAGGGTTGCTACGTTATACTCGCTGGGCGTAACCTCCTTGATTTTAGAAAGGTTTAGCAAGCGTTAGGCCGCAGTGCCATGAACACAGTCAACTGGTTATATACCATGAACTCGAGGTGGTTAAAGGTGGGAAGTAGACACGAAGCGCTAGTTGTAAGAATCTGTGCGTGTGCCACCTCTCATTTAGTCTTTGGAATGTCCGCTGGATGGCGGTGCTTCTGTATGTGGAAGGGGGACAAAGCTGACATAAACAACTACCGTCCTATAACAGATACATCAGTGGTCTACAGGCTGGCGATGCAGATTATAAAGGAAAGACTGCAGGCGTGGATAGAGGATGAGGGGGTGCTGGGGTAACTGCAGAATGGGTTTCGGAAACACAGGAGGTTGGAAGACAATCTGTTCTCACTGATGCAGTACATCGAAATAGCAGAAAAGGAACACAGGCCCCTGTGGCTAGCATTTTTGTTTATCAAGGGGCGTATGAAAGCGTGGTTCAAGAGGAATTGTGGGGAATACTGGATACACTAGGCGTGGAACATGTAGTCACTAATCTTTTAAAGGGTATCTATAAAGGTAACAAGGTAGTTATAAAGTGGGAAAAACAGGTATCCAAGCCTGTAGAGGTAAAACGGGGGCTTAGGCAGGGGTGCCCCCTGTCAAACTTATTATTCATAATGTACCTACAAGGATTAGAGGCAAAATTAGAGGGAAGTGGACTGGGCTTCAACCTCTCTTTAGTCAAACAAGGAAAACTTATTGATCAGGCACTACCAGCATTAATGTACGGAGATGATATAGTGCTCATGGCCAACAACAACGAAGATTAGCAGATATTGATGGACATCTGCGGTAAAGAGGGAGATAGGTTAGATTTTAGATTCAGTAAGGAAAAATCAGCAGTCATGATTTTCAATGACAACGAAGGTAGTGAGATTAGACTACAGGAGATCACGCTAGAGATAACAGATAAATACAAATATCTGGGCGTATGGATAAGCAATGGGACCGAGTATTTGAGGGAACACGAAATATGCGTGACGACTAAAGGTAACAGGAATGCAGCAGTCATGAAAAATAGGGCACTGTGGAAATACAATAGGTATGATGTTCTGAGAGGAATATGAAAAGGGGTCATGGTTCCTGGGCTGACGTTCGGCAATGCGGTCTTGTGCATGAGATCAGAAGTTCAAGCAAGATTAGAAATTAAGCAACGTGGAATAGGTAGGCTTGCTTTAGGAGCTCAATGGAATACACCAAATCAGGGAGTACAAAGTGATATGGGATGGACATCATTTGAGGGCAGGGAAGCTAGCAGCAAGATAAAATTTGAAAAGCGATTGAGAGAAATGGGGGAGGAGCGTTGGACTAGGAAGATTTTCAGCTACTTGTACATGAAGAATGTCAATACAAAATGGAGGAAGCGAACCAGAAAGTTGACTGGTAAATACTTAGAAAACAGCAGGTGGCCAAACCAAAAAGAACTATCGGTTAAGAAGAAAGTGAAGGAAACGGAGACTGACATGTGGAGAATGGGCATGATTAAGAAGTCCGCACTAGAGATCTATCGAACTTTTAAGCAGGAAATTGCCAAGTAAAGGATCTATGATAATACTCGGGGTAGTTCTCTACTGTTTGAGGCCAGGACGGGAGTACTGCGAACCAAGACATATCGGGCCAAATACGAAGTGGTAGACACAGTATGCAGTGCGTGTTGAGAGGAAGAAGAAACTGCCGAACACTTGATAATGTTCTGTAAAAGGCTTCCCCCTATAGTTCAGGATGATGGCACAGAGTTTTTCAAAGCACTGGGGTTTAGGGACCGGGAGGGCAAAATAAACTTTAAGCGGGTAGATTTAACTAGAAGGAGGTTATCTGATTGGTGGCTAAAGTCAAGGCACGAGTGAAAATTAAACTCTTCACTGCGAATTACGAATCCTCAAACTCACTTTTTAAGGAAAAAAAATAAATATAGTTTTTGGTTCATTAGGTATTACGGCTTGGTGGCGCTAGCCACCGCCCGATCTAAAGGGTACAGCCATATCCATTCATCCATCTATCCACATTATGAAAAGATGCGAGATAGTGGTACTTAGAGTGTTGACTATATGGACGAACGGACACACAGACAGATGCATGGACGGACGCGTGGATGGCTGCACCGATCGCTGCACCGATGGCTGCCTGGACGGATGGATGCATGGACGCACGCAGGGGCGGACGCATGGACGAACGCAGGGATGGACGCACTGATAGACGTGCGGACACATGAACAGACGCACGCGCGGACGGGGGATGGTTGCATGAATGGTCACACAGACGGACGCATGGACGGACGGAAGCAAAAACGAATGGATGGACGGATGCTTCGCCCCTCTCTCCATCATTCACCCCTTAAATATGCTGCCATTTTTTTTTATTTGATTGCGCCCATCCGCCCTCTTCGAAACATTGTTGACCCTAAAGGTTGCTCCAGAAACTATGTTACAATGTTGCCCTGAGGTTTAAAGACGATAGTCCTTCTTGGGGACCTTCGACGGAAAAATTTTGGTCTGTCTGTCTGTCTGTCTGTCTGTCTGTCTGTCCGCCCTAACGATACCTCAAACGGCACCAAACGGCCACCCCCATCCGCAGCGCCTACCATTATTGCTCAAGCTTTAGCGTTGATTGTTCTGCTATTGCCAAATAAGAAAGCTAATATTGCGCATATCTGAGGCGCCATAACAAGATGTCTATGTTTTGTATGTCTGTCTTTATGCTAGAGGAGGCACGCACAAGTAACTCTAAGGACTGTTGCGTTTATCGCGCTGCGCTGACAGTACAACGCGATGCTCAAAAATGTGTTTCCAACGCTTTGCTACGATGACATGGTGGAGGGACCAACCCATCGCTTTAAGTTCTACTCCTTATCGCCTCCGAGACAGGCGCTCATCGTTCTCCGCGGGCGCGCGTGCCTTCGTTTCGAAGATAGCTGCCAGACTGTGCTCGTGTCCAACGTGCCTCGATGCACTTGTTCGCCTCCGCTACACGTTTGAGGCCCTCTAACGCAGCGCCTTCAGAATACCATTCACCTATTTTCTTCCGTAGAACATCAAATAAACGTTTTGTTCACTATCTCCAGACGCAAGACCATCGTCTTTCGACGACATTTACAGTGTACCATGTAAATTCAGGCCAATTTTTTTCTTGCTATTTGCGTAATGCTGCACATACCTGAGAGACCGGCCCTCATTTTATCAAGTACCAGTGACATGCGCTGACATAACCACGTTACGTCACAATAACTTTATGCTGACTTCGGTATATTCTGCCACCTGTGACGCCATTATGAAGTCGCATGGTGGCATCTTTGGTGCTTTAGGTGACCTCAGTTCTTGTATGACTTCATTCCCCAGCCGGCTTTCATAAGGAAACACTTTGCAACTCACAGATCGTGAGATCAAGGGCCGGTGGCGGCGGCAGCATTTTCGGTGGAGGCGAAAATGCTGCAGGCCCATGTGCTGAGATTTGGGTGAGCGTGAAAGTATCCCAGGTTGTCGAAATTTCCGGAGTCCTCCACAATGGCACCACCCATAATAATATGGTAGTTTCGGGACTTTGCACCCCATATATGAATCAATCAATTACTTTGCAGGTCTTCGTTTTGAAAGGCCCACGAAGAATATCCCTTGGGTGGTGTCTTAATCACGGTCGCAATTAGCACAGTTTAGATTGAGCGATCATGTCTGAAATACGCGAAAGCATTTGTGGCAAATCAATTGGCGCTTCGTCGTTGTATGCTGCAGTTCTTGTAACAGCACCACGGCATTTGTAAAATAAGGAAGTGTCGTCCTCACCTACCATATGGTGCCTAACCGTTAAGCCAGATCTAGACCCGCATGTGGCGACGAAGAAACTCTGAGTAGTGGGCTCATTGCGACAGTAACGGCGTCCATCATGACGTTATGGTCTTTCCCGCGGCCCTGCTGGTAACGCCGTTGCCAAGTTGTATCGGCACGATATATCTATTTTATTATCTTTTAAATGCGATGCATTTCTTCGCGAACTTCAGTGACTTAGAGCCTATCTATCTATCTATCTATCTATCTATCTATCTATCTATCTATCTATCTATCTATCTATCTATCTATCTATCTATCTTCTATCTATCTATCTATCTATCTATCTATCTATCTATCTATCTATCTATCTATCTATCTATCTATCTATCTAGCCGCCTACGACTTTTAGCTTTCTTGGCCGTTTCGTTAATACCAATCAATACCACAAATGCTATGGCATAACATGACTGTATGACGAGCATAAGTGACTAGTCATAACATGACTATGATCACATGTATGCCATAAACATCATAATTTACATTTCATTGTATTGCAGCTCTTGCGGTGGTTTCGTTCACATGACATGTCGCAGAGCTGGCATGGTATGACATGACTGCATGGCAAACACAAGTGACAGACCCTGACGTGGAAATCATGACATGAATGTGATGTGTCATAAGTTATGACTACCCGCCAAACTCATGGTACGTTCGCGGTCGCTTCGCTAGCTTTACATATACCAAATTTGGCGTTACGGGACGTGAATTCATGATGAAGGTATGTGACTAGTGCAAACATGATAATCATGAGATGCTTGTCATGTAAAATGACTACGTGCCACACTCATGAAACGGTCATGGCCGTTTCGCTAGCTTCACATGTACCAAATTCGGTATTACGGCACGCGAATGGTTGACATATGTAAACTACACTTCGAAGCATGATAATCATGACATGCATGTCATGTAACAACTTGACTACATGCCAGACTCAAGGCGCCAATACCCTTCGACGTGTTCCTGCGCACGTTCGCGCCGGCGTTCGTTTCGTCGATTCACGCCGGCAATGCCAATCCAGGCACCAATTCGCCTGGCATATGCTCGCAGGCGCGCGCCGCACTGCGTTGCTCTGACGCGTGCAAGTTTGTGGTGCGATAATATAAAAATTCTAAATCCGGACAAAGGCGGTCTGTTCCATTGAATCGCACGTGATTGGCCCATACAAGCTGTGACAAATGCTGTGACGTTATGAGTGACGTGGGCTAGGGTGTCACGTGACTGCTTTTCTCCGGTTTTCGGAGAAAGGCGAAGGAACGGTCGGCGAGACCGTCCAAAAGCAACCGGATGGATTGAAATGGCTGCAAGGTGGCCTGGAAAGAATTTAAATCGAAGAGATTCGCGACTTTTCGGCATCGGAGCACTTAGACAACATGGCGTTTCCTACTGACAAGGTACTTCGTCTTGCCTGTGCGGTAGCTTTAACGGAGCAGAGGTGACGACGCGAGGTAAAAGATGCATTTGAAGAGTTCAGCGAAGAAGAGTTCCGGCAATGTTTTCGTCTGTCCAAACGAACAGTGCGTAGCTTGTGCGACGAACTTGACCCTATCATCGGATGCCAGCGAGCCAGTGGCCTTTCCATAGAGAGAAAGGTGTTAAGCGCGCTGTGATTTTTCGCCACCGGTGGCTTCCAGAAGAGCATTGGTCGCGAGGTACACATCGGCATGTCTCAGCCGGCGGTGAGCAACACCATCCACGAGGTGACGGAGGCGATCATTACCGTGGCTGCTAGAAAAAGGGTGGTGGAGTTTCCACTGACCACAGTTGCCAAGGATGAGGCTAAGGCGGAGTTTGCACGACGTGGTTGCATCCCAGGCGTGCTGGCGTGTGTCGACGGCACGTTGGTCACCATTCGCAAGCCAGAGGGATACAGCCTGGCCGACATGGCGAGTTTCATGTCCAGAAAGGGCTATTATGCCCTGAACGTCTTGCTCGTAAGTACCGTTAAGATCCTTTCTTACTCGGCCATCGGAGTAGTTGTTCAGTTTTGACGTCGGAGCTGGGAAAAGTACCAATTCAAAGAATAAGAGAGAACATGCAAAGAAATGGGTGCGTGCTAGTTGGTGGCTCGCATGGCCTCGGTTATCATAAGTGGCAAGTGTTTGTGTAAGTGAGCCAGTTGTCGTATTTTGTGACTTCGTTCTGGCATGCATGCGCAATGCAGTTGAGCATTTTGAAGGTAATCAGAATATGCGCTGTAGTCGTAGCAGAATTACATACACGATTGCGAAGTATTTCAAACACGAAAGTACTTATAACCACAATCGCATGGGCTAGCTATGGTATTTACGAGTGTTCTTTCCCAATAGCATGGCGTAGGTTTTCATTTATCGATCATTCAGTGGAAGTCGCAGCCAAGTGCACAGGGGAATGGTCATTGCCCCCTTCCCTCCTCAGTTGCTACGCCCTGTCCGTGTGTTCTCCTCTAGATGAAACTGCCTGTACTAATGACTGTACTAGTATGCATTGTTTCCGGCTTATGTGTAGCAAGAAGGGGTTTGTTTGGAGCATAGATGCAGTACTATTTCGTATCACTCATTGCAGGTGTGCAACGCGCGCATCCTTGTCGTGGACCCAGGATTCCCAGGTTCGTGCCACAACTCCTGGGTTTGGGAAC
Source organism: Rhipicephalus microplus (assembly GCF_043290135.1). Lineage (NCBI taxonomy): Eukaryota > Metazoa > Arthropoda > Arachnida > Ixodida > Ixodidae > Rhipicephalus > Rhipicephalus microplus. The sequence continues at coordinate 713,740 of NW_027464676.1, forward strand.
ACAACCCTTTGCGTGCACGCCCAGCTGCACAGCTGCCGCCTGGCGAATATCTGCTTGGTAAGTATTAATGTGAACAAACTGGGGTAGAGCACTCAGCCGCCATTTTTCTATTGCAAGAGACGCAGGGTATCCCCTCGAGCCATGGCTCCTCGTTCCAGTCCCTGGCAGTCACCCCGGCAACACTTCTGAAGTCCGATTCAACAAGGAGCACGCATCCATGCGCAATGTTGTGGAAAGATGTATCGGAGTGTTGAAGAGCAAGTTCCGCTGCTTGCAGCACTTTCGAACGATGCTCTACAATCCCGATCGAGCAGGGCGAATTATTTGTGCTTGCGCTGCTCTCCACAACATTGCATTGGACGCGGGGGACTGGACCTTGGATGGGTATGTTAGGGACATGCCCCCAGCTGAGGATGACGATGGGGAGCCAGGAGAGAGCCATATGCTCACACTGCGCAACGTGCTGCTCAGAGGACAGCAGCAGCGCAGCGCTGTCGTGGGCCTTTCTTGAAGTGCACAGGAACGGTAAGCTGTCATATCACGCACATAATTTATTCATACTAATTCCAGTGCACCCAGGCAAGACAGGACCGTGTTTGCCACAACACAAAGTACTTACTCGTGCTTCAACATGATACATGGGGGCAATGGGAAAATGCTGCATTTTCTTTAAATGTCACATGAAATAGGCAACGGAAACACCCTTTTCTATATCAGTGATCACAGTCACAACAGACTAGATTGGAGCAAGCGCATATGAGGGGCACCCTGTGCTGACTGTTGCCATCAAAAGATTGTGGGAACAATGCAGCAACGTCACACAACTTCTTTCACGAAAACGCATAAAAATTGCAGTTACATTAGAAACATGTTGCAAGAACGCATGATACATATGTCCGTCTCTTCTCATAGTCATTCATTGCAAGCATTCAATTGTACACGCTAGGCTTGCCGAGTACAATGCCGTGCCGGCTTTTTGTCCGTTGTCCTCAACATTGTAAAAATATATAAATAATATTTCATTTGATTTGAATTCTCGACTGCAGTTATACTGCAATGCTACAAAATACGTAAATAAAAGCAGCAAATAACATGTGGGTTGTTTTGATGACATACGGCATGAATATTTGGCTCAGCAATCTTGCTGCTCCCAAAGCATACCACGTTCAAAATTAATTCCTGCAATGAGTAATTTACAATGAAAACTAGATGAAAACAGTCGCTGGCATGTTGCTGTAATGATGACCATTTTCATTAGTGAAACTGCACAACATACCCACTTGCTAGTTTAGTGATCTTAAAAAAGACTTGGTTGTAGTTGTACCTTAGCCTCATTGCGCTGAAATGACAATATCACAGTGTGAGCAATTTTTGGCAGGTAAACATGCTCCATAAAGAATGCAGCAAGCTGCGAAACAGTGTGAGGCTAAAAGATATCACAGTCCAACACTATGTAGTAATGCTGCATAAAAAGCGCAGTGAGCTAGAAAACAGTGAGGCAACACAAATATCACAGTGCTAAAAAGATTCACAAAAAATGTCAACTATACGCTCTTGGTCTTCCTGTGGATGACTAGACACATTTAAGATGGTGGGGGGAGGGGGAAGACGCTGCCTCACGAGTAGGTCGAACATAAATTGAGAAACGCATATATCGAACACCAAAAGAGATGAAAGACATGTGAAGAAAAAAATGGTGTACTCCTTGTACAAAGTAAGTGATAACTTAAAACTAGTACTATGTATTAAATGCAAAAAAACAACGTATGAAATATAACATTGACTGCAACACGTAAACATATAAAAGCTAACAAACCAATAATGCATGATAAAAATTTAAAACAATGAAAACATGATGAAAAACTTAAAATAACTATGTAGCTCTTTCCCGCAGAGGGCCCTCAGCCATGGCCCGCTCCAAGGATTGGACCACCTGCAGGATGCTCTCCTGTGCTGCTGCCTTACGCCGCGCTAGAGAAGTGATGTGGATGGCTGACCTTTTGATCCCCCGCACCACCTGCAATGAATCATCATGGTGGAAATGTTTGCATGAGCTGCTGAAGAACTCTCGACCATCTCGTTGCTCGAAGCTGCTGCTGCTGGGAATTGCAACGAGCACAACAATTTCCCTTCAGTTGAAAATTCATTGGCCTGGTGGCACCCTTCGATAGTGTGAAGCTTCGTGTACAAGCTATGCCCTCTTCGTTTGGATCAACAAACAATTGCTGGAACTACTCTTCATTCATCGCCTCAAATGCATCTCTTACCATCAAACAGCCCTTTTCAGGGCTAACCAACCTTTTGCCCAGCAGTTTATCATTGCAGATGTCAGATACCGTGCCCTCCATACAATGCATGTTTCTTATTTACAGCCCAAGTTGGTTTCAGTCATCAAATTAGAGCATCCAAAATGTTCACACTCTTTACGTAAAATTTAAACAAACGGTCTACTCACATCAAGCAACTGCTCGTTCAGCTCGAGGCTCTGATCGCACTGCGAAGACACCCGTAACAAGGTGTCGGTGCACCGTGGCCTCTGTCGACGGCGAGGCCACACAGGAGGCTGAGACACTGAAAACATGCAGCATTTTTGTCACCGCATGCTGTGGTAGGCTTTAAGTCTATGGCCATGTTGTGGATAATTGGGCAATTCGAATAACATACGAGAGGTTATTTTTTTGAAAACACTTTGATGATCAATAACTTACCCGGTGCAGCGGGCGCACTTTCAGGGTAGCTTGGGGGGCCTTCTGTGGAGTAAAGAATAAAAGTTCACGAACTGGGGGCACATACGTCCCATCATAAATAAAACACTAAGTTCTCAGATGCTTACGTGTCATTGTGTCACTGCCACCTGCAGCCGTTTCAGTGGCTTCCACCTCCATTGCAGGAGCGGGAACATCCGCCTGCTGGAAAGTTTCGTGGGCATAATCTTTCAGAAAAAGGGTATTCGTTACTCTGGCTATTTTACAACCCTACGTACTAAACATCTGCGGAAATGTTATGCAGGAATTCAGTGGTCATTGATATCATGTATTACCATTTTAGTGCATGCACTTGCCCGCAGGCATTGCGTGTCTCTCTGTTATGATGAATAAATACGCCTTTTACGGCAAGGGCTGCAAAGTGAGATTTCAGTTGATAAACCTACCTGCTTTTGAATTTTTTTTCCTGCACTATCTTACTGTTCAACAACGTTCCCCTAAAGGCACCCCTTATAAAATGGGCAAACTCTCTCATGGCACCGCTCAGGAACCCGTGATACTGCGGCAGCAGAGTGCTTACCTGTTGATATTCGAGGCAAGCGAAGACGCCACCGAAGTGTGCCAACCCGGTTAGCTGAAACAAGTGACCACGGAAGCCTCGCAGACGATCCCCTCCAGTGCCCCTGGAAATATACACCAATGCCAAAGAAGAAATCGCCCGCACATTCAACGGTCACTCACGTTTGTGCCTCCTTGATGGCGGCGGCGTCACGGCGGGCCTCGTGCACCTGCCTGCGCCACCAAGCCTGCCACTCATCCACGTTTTTCTGCGCAGGGCCTTCAAGGTTCAGCGCGTCGCTGAGCTCTTGCCACAGCCGCTGCCAGTCGGCGACCGTGACGCCATGCTGCAGCTCAATGGCTTTCGCCACGAGCTGTGGATGTTCGGTCATGAAGGCGAGCACCAGCGCGCGCTGACCCTCGGAAACGCGGATGAGCCGCTGCTGCTGGTGGCTAGCGGTGCCGTTGCCCTCCGCCATGACTGCGCTCGACTGAGCCAACGACTTCGAAAGTTGCGCCGTTTAGAGTGGAGTTTTGAAAACAGTAACTGCTTGAAACAAAGTTGTACCTAGCGCCACCACTAACCGTCCCGCTAAATTTAGCGTTGTTTAGAACAATAACAAAAAATACGTTTGGATTGTATCGTATTCCTTATTAAACATTTGAAAACTAGTGCCAACACATTTTAATAGTGCGCAATAATAGTCACACACTTCTAAACATGGTACAAACACTTTTTACTTTGCTATACGATCCCCAAGTCGACGTCAAAATGATGATGCAGGCCTTCTTATCCCTCATTGGCTGTTTGATTTCCCTCGTCCTCGCGACCACTGCGGACCGCCCACTTTTTGACGTCATCGACAGAACGCCTCCGTCTGGATTTGGAATTTGTATATAATTGCACCGCAGAGCGCGCCCGGTGTCCCTCCGTCACGAAGCTAGGCAGAGCTAGACAGACGCGGTGCTGTCTGGGTAACGTCGATGGCACGAAATGCAGCATGTCACCTTTCACGCCGGTTGCCGCCGGGCTTCGCCGACACGCGTAGACAACACACCACACTCATAGCGTGGTGTTTTGTCCACGCGTGTGGTGTGTTGTCCACGCCTGACACGCGTGGACAACACACCACGCTCATAGCGTGGTCGCGGCCGTTTCACTAGCTCCAAATATACTAAATATAATATCAAATGACGTTAATGGCGATGGTAAACGACGCATCAAAACATAATAATCGTGACACGGAAGTCATGTACGGCATCATTTACCTTGATCTCGTAACGTTGTGCTGAATTTAAAGTGACATAATAGCCTTCTTCATTCATGCTTCGCATATAAATGATTCCCGCTTGACGTGGGATGTGCCCTTTTTTTTAGATGCAAATTCTACGAGCGAACTTGATCTAGTGGCGTCCACGCTTCGCGGTGCGTGCGTCTACTCTCTCGCCTACTCTCCTTTCTACCCTCCCCTCTCTCTCCTCTAGGCATGCCTCCCTGCGGCGTTCACACCCCTCTTACTTCTCACTCCTCTTCTATGCTTCCCTTCTCTTGACTCGCAACTCCGACACAGGCAGCGTGTGCAAGCGGGTTTCTTGATTGAAAAAACCGACTGCTCACGCTAGACAACCGTTCACTGGGACCCCGTATGTATAGCGCTGTATCTTGACCTCCAAGGTAGGGCCGGTAGGAGATTTTTCCTGCGTGTTGTTGAACAATCGGAATTCGCACCGTGTGCGTTAGTTAAAATCGAGCTGCGGGACTCTTGTGTTTTATCAGGGTCTTCTGTGTCTCGATGTCCATTAGCAGCAATTGTAATTTTTCAGTGGGAAACAACGATACATCAATGCGTGCTCTGTGTTTCTCCTGGTTTACCTCTGCCCCCCCCCCCCAGAACCTGCGTACTTCTCCCACACACCTGCCCACGTAGCATCGTCGAGGCAGTACGAGGATGAATGCGAGACAGACATTCGAGGCTGCTATCACGTGTTACTCTTCATAAGCTGCGAAGACATGACGGGCAACTCATCTCTCGGCCGTGCGCGCTCTGCTATTGGCGACAGTGTACACAGCCCAATGCGGTTACTTCCATTTAGCAAGAGCAGCCGTGTGGGAATTGCCTCTGCTACCGCGGAAAAGTTGTCGATATTGCGGATGCCTGTGCTTGAGGCAGGGACACCCGTTGGGCTACACTGCGAAGAAGGTCTGGACTTGCGCTGTGGCCAATAATGAAGGCTTCAGGTTGTAAGCTGCGCGTACAGAAGAATGGCACGTTTCAATCCATCGATGTCCAGCGTTTGGCAAATATATGTAAATAACCGAAGCTACGTGTTCATGCGGGCTCTACATTTTCTACACACTAACGACAGCTGCCTCCTCACGTGATTCTGAATTGCCTAAACGTCAATCTGTGAGCGCAGTTGACTATTTATCTTTTTTAATTTGCTTGATGTTTTAATATCATACAGCAGTTATGCGTAGGCAATCTCGGGAGTTATATCTAATCAGACATAGAAGGTGAGTAAGCAAAGTTGAGCACACATTGCGTCTGATTTACTAAACTGCACTTTATTAGCGCATGTCCAGCAAACCATTTCTTACTTGAATCGTAGTGTTGATGCAGATTGCCAGTGTATATTAGCCGCTTAATCAGCCATGCTCGACACGCCGGCTGCTATACGAATGCCAGCACTTTATGAGCTTTTTATCAGACATATGTTTATTTTATAACAACGTGCAATACCGTTAACGAATATTTGTAGCACATAAATATTATTATAATTCGCAGAGAAATCAAATATAGTTTTTTTTACTTGCTTAGTTTTTATCGTAGCTTCCAGCTAATGTTCTGCAGTAAATTACATTATAAATAATAAAACAAGTAATGATTTCATAACAGCCAGCATGTTTTCGATGATTGCGTTCATATCCACATAATGAAATCACATTAGGAAAGGAAACTTGAAAGGAAGAGCCGTAGTACATGCGTTGAGAAAAAAGAAGAAAGTGATGCCTACAAATCATAAACAATAAAAACAAAAACAATGCTTGTCCATCTAATCCTTCCACAGTTTCCGAACGATTGCAAGCTGCAATCAATGATGAGTGCGAAATTCTTGCTTACAGAAATACTGTTTTTTTTTCTTTATGCGTGTCTGCCATGTTCGTTCGTCCGATCGAATGAACACAGCATGGTCTATTTGCTTGTTCGAATGTGTGACGCCTCTTACGGATTACATGACTGTGCCAGTAAATACTCTAAAGCTTTCAGATATAACTATCTTTTGCTGAGCTTCAGCTTGATGCGACAAAAGCTATAATAAGGCAGTCAACTTCAGGTTCCACGGCTTATGCTTTTCGTTACTGAATCTTTAGCTCAAGCCTGTATAATCATCTGTAGGTTGTCTTTCCGTGTTGTTCAGTTACTGCTTTTTTTAGCAATACATCGGAGGTGTCACTGAGAACGAGTCGCGAATAGGGTAGAAAATGAAGAGAGAGACAAAAAAGGTATGTGTATGTGTATAGTATGTGTGTGTTCGAGTCCAGTGCACAAATGCTAGTTCAATGGACACAACGTCGTCCACCTGTTTTGTCCTTTGCTCAAAAAAAAAACAGCCATTTAGGACAGACGGCAGCCTATGACACGCTCCACATCACATTCATTGTCACGGTACTTTTTTTTCAACGTGCATGTCATGCCTCTATCCCCATGGTGATTGCCGACAATAAAAAAATAACGTGGTACTTCCAAGTGGAGCACTTACCACATGTATCCCACCGAGATAGGTCTTGAAAAATACACATATTAAAAGGAATTCTTGCAGAGTTGTCTCAGGCTGTCCACACGCATAAAAGGTGAGTGTTACAAAATTACTCGACATTCAAATTTTCATTTTGATGCCTGTGTCTTGCATGCATCTTTTTGACCACTATCATAACTGGCAAAAACAAAGTGATGAAAGCTGAATTAGGAAGCGTATTTTTCAAATTTACTTCTCACTTTCAAGCAGTAATGTTGGGAACAATCATTCTTCAAACACCCATTTTTAGAATTGGTGTGGTAATGTCCCTAAGAAAATTAGGCTACAAAAATATACTAATATCCTCCAGCGTATCGCTTCCGCAGTAAGGGAATAAATGATCGAATCATTCAATAAATCCGTATTTTTTTTACCTTAGAAATATGTGAAATTGTAAGCGCCATCGCCGGAATCGAGCCCGCGTCTTTAGGACAAGCTGTCAATCGCACTAACTTCAGGGTGACAGTGACGGTATCAACAATTAAACTGTAATAGCGACACATTGCTGCAGCTTTGACAAGAGATAACATATGTCATTATCCGAATTTAGCAAATGGTGTTGATAAATTTATCTTTGAAAGCCAATATTTATTCACCTAATATTAGCCAATGGTCCCCCGCCTAAGTAAGCCCCCACAGATAACAAGTGATGGTACTATGCATGCAAATACGGTTGTCTGGGACACCACCGGAAAGCGTTCACCACTTGGTCACAAACGTCTACAGTACACTTTGAGCACTGTACTATAGGGAACTATAGGTATGGCTAGAGCACGACATCCTTTAAAAGTTTATTCGCAACTTTCACAGATGATGGCGTCGCCATGCTGCATCCGTCGTAACTGTCATTTGGGAAATGTCCGCGCAGCCAGCCCATGCCGTCGTTCCGTCAGCCTCACGTAGGCGGCTCTCTGGTGTTTTATATTTTGTCGCTGGCAATTTGTACTACGATAATTGTGAAGTCGGACAGTTACTGCCAGCCGTAGTAGCAATAATTGAATCTTTGTTTGCTTGCTCAGCTAGAAGAATCACAAAATCTAATGGATGCCGCTGTGAAGACGCCTTGCAGTCAAAGGCGAGGTTTCCTTTTTTGCACGAGCACGGCCGCTTGGTCTTCCCCAGCCGTGGCAAGAGCAGCGTTCACAAAGCTGTACACCGCAGCAGACAACGTGCCCGTCGTTCGAAACTTTTTTTCTTTCAATATACGCTGCGCACGCGTTTCTCAACACGCAGCGTGGGATATAATACATGCTAGAGTTAATGACCTTCTCAGCAAAGCCTTGATAACAGGGTGGCTGCAGCCGAAAATACTACACAGGTCGAAGTAACGGGCACACCGGTGGCGGCTGCCTGCGCGCCGGCTACTGTTATGCCTGCAAGTTCATAGCAAACGTCCATGCCTCTGAAAAAGGCCATCTGTGTCGAGGCCAGCACGCGAGCCCCCCTGACTCAAACAACTCAACGGCGTCATCACGCGCTGGTGCCTTTCGGCCGCGCACGCACAGTGAGTCACCTCAGCTAGCGAGCCCGTCGAAGCAATCGGCGCCTTCCTGTCTGGCGAGTCTGACGCAATGCGTGGTGACGTCACTCGTCCTTGGGTGCAACCACGTGCAGCGCAGGAGCTTCAGATTCGATGACGCGGCCCAGCGGCGACACCATTGGAGGATTCTGACCTCCAGCGGCACTTCCGGTTGGACATTCGGTTACTCAAAAAATCCACCCGGTGCATATAAAAAAAGCCCTGTGGCGCATCGCGAGCAGCAGACCTATGTGTTAGAGAGGAGAGCTCGGCTCTTCGGGTCTCTAAGCTGTCGGCCCCAGTGCCGCATTTTTAACGCCTCTGTATATATGCTGCACATAAACCTTGTTCAACTCACCGTCGTCTCGTCCGCACGTCTATCAGCTCGGCGCAAAAGCAGTCGCGAGCTGAGAAACCTACGCTACCATACGGCTGGTGACTGTGTCGGCGGAGATCGGAGCAGTGGCGCCTTCGGGACTGTGTTGGCGTCGCCGTCTTTTCGAAACAGTGGTTGCAGCGGTGAGATTCGTGGCGCCTTTCGTAACGTCGTCGGAGGCGCGCTTCGCAACACTACACGCTCCCCCAAACGACCGCCATGTTGGGCTTGCACCAGCGCCCTCTGCAGGTGGCGAAAGTTGCGAATAGAGGAGGTCATGGGCCAGATGCATCAATCTCCATAGCGCGTTGCTTTACAGACGTGCGTTTTAAAGAAGGTCGGCGTGGCTTTGTCCAAACTCCAAACCGAAGGCCGCGCAAGAACGCTGGAGTTGCGTGCGTGTAAAATAGCGAAATACGTAGCCAAAGTATACTTACGCGTTAAAAGTCGAAACGTGGATGTCATGGCGTCAACTACGGAGTCCTTTTTGCGAAAAAAAGAAGAAAAAAAACTTCATGTTTGGTACACACCAGCTAATTGCCGGTTAAGTTCCACTTTGCACACGAATAACTGCTCATTTTACATACAATGCGATAAAGAGCCATCTCTGATAAAGAAAAACGTCGTAGTTCTTTCTCAACGTTTGCAATGCTTCGGAATTTCAAGCGAGCTCGCGTAAAATTTTGGCGTGTTACCTGTATGAACAGGCAGGTCGCGAGATTAAGCAGGCTTGTTTTTTAAGTGATAGGGTGGAACGATCCTAAAGCGCTGTGTCTTTCGGAGTCGCATAGTTCACTATGTTTCCCTTAAAGTCTTCTGGGTCAGCTTCGTGAACTTGTTCACGACTTATAATCATCAATACGGCCTGGACGGCTTTATGCTCTCCAACAGTATAGTACCAAGTGCTTTAAATCAATAACCACTTGTTCTTAAACACACTCGCCGTCATACAAGAGAACAGATGTGATTTGATTTCATTTTCTTAGGAAGTGTGAGCAGTCGTGCAATTATGTATGTGAACTTCTTGGCGGCGTGATTTTTCTCAACGAGGCCTCATCAAGCGTGAGGCCCATGGAACGGCTTTATGCTGTCTCATAATAGAGTACCTCGTACTATTAATTTTTCAACAGTTGTGCTAAACACAGCTTAATTGGACCAAATGGTACTCACATTGGTATTCACTTTTCCTAGTTTACATTACCATGCATGTACATGCACACTACGCTGTCACGATACAGTCAATAGTGACTTCGTTAATTATCATCTCCCAAATGCAGAGCACTTTGTGGGCACGACCTGTGGTCTTATGTCATCATGCGGCGTCAGGCTCAAAGTACAAAAATATGCAAAATGAGGAAGTAACAGTTTCTTTTTTAAATAAACACAACGTGGTTATAAACAGCGATGAGTGTCAATAAATGTCGGACTCTGTGTAAAAAAGTAGCCACTGCAAATCTACCGAAGAAAGCGTGAATCTGAGTAACTCGTAATTGTTACTAGGCGTGCAGACTGAGGGCTTTCTCGTCAGCTATCTTTGCCGACATCAGCCGCCCTTCCTTATGAGTAGCAGTGCCACACCGGTAACATCAAATTCAACCGGGGCACAATAAAGATTTTACAATGATAATCTTGTCTTTGCGCATTTCTTGAGGGCATGAGAACTCGAGCTGTCACCGGAAACTCGCAAAACCTGCGCTCCCACAAGCTCCTGTTCAGAAACCTTATCTTCATTCCTTGGTCGTCAACGCTTGTCCTTTGTGTAAGTCATTTCACAGCCGGGCTAGAAAAGTGGCCCGTGCGTTTTCTCCAGCACGCGTGCCGCTCCTCCGGCACGGCAGTGGTTATTTTTATTCGCGCTATTCAATGCGAACGAAGCCTTTTAAGCAGGATTGAAAACAAAAAGATCCTGATATTGCGCGCCCACGCGATGAGGAAATTTAATTTTCTCCGTGACATCATGCACACAAGCCGCCTGTGACAATTTCGCCGCCTTCGGTGATTCCTTTGTTCGTCACTCTGCGTGGTCTTTTACAGGTTTCTTGTCAAGTTACCTATGTTATCATATATTGGGACACCGGGTTGACGGAATTACGTGTTCTGTGGAGTTGTTCACCAGCTCGTCAAGGCCACGTTGTAATTAACGCTGAAAAGCCACAGCAGGTCCTACACAGATGCAGCACAAGCATGGTATTCTAAGGCGCTTTGAAAGGCGGACTTCTGAAACCGAAACTGTTGCGTTCCCCTTTATTTTTTCGTTACTGTACGTCGTGCCAATCGCATCAGATTCCATTTCTCGTAAGCACGCACATAAGCTTACGGGGTTTCCAGGTAATTAAGTTTTTCTGTACTAACTACGTACGACTATAGTACTTTGCAAGTTTTTTTTGTGTGTGTGAAGGCAAACTCATTTATTAGGCCGCGTTATTCCGCAGCACATGACCACCATAGCTGGTAAATATCCATGCTTTCATCATTTTGTAAGTTTTGCCGTATGAAAACACTTTGCAAGGCAAAGGAGACAGTCGCATGAATGTGCAGTCAATCAATGGTATAACCCCGCCTTAACTCCAACAACAGAGCACAATCTATCTGCATACATTTGTCGCTAAAATTGTTCCTGTAGTGACATATTTAAAATTCGCACGGCACTTTAATCTGGAATGTTTGGCTCATTCCGGGCATTGCGGGAACATGTTTCATGCGAAGCATCCAGCGAATAAGTGACATGTTGCACTCTTTGCTTTGAGTGAAGCGCTACGAGGTGGATCGACGCCCCACCACGTTTGTCTTGTGGCTAAGTTGCTGAGCTGCTGACCCGCCAGTTGCGGGATCGAATCCCGGCGGCTGAATTTTTGATAGAGGCGAAAATTTAGGCCGATGTGCTCATGTAGGCCCGTGCAGGCCCATGTGCTCAAATTTAGATGCAAATTGAAAGGTCCCAGGTGGTCGACATTTCTGGAGCCCTCCACTGAGGCGTCTCTCATAATCATATGGTGCTTTTGAGGGATTAAACTATACGTAATAATCAATCAACAAGGTGAATCGACGCGCTTTTAAATGCGAAGTATTTCCTAGCAAACTGTGGCCGCGACATTGAGCGTATCTATCTATCTATCTATCTATCTATCTATCTATCTATCTATCTATCTATCTATCTATCTATCTATCTATCTATCTATCTATCTAGCCGCATACGACTTTTAGCTCTCCCGGCCGTTTCGATAAGGGTATCGATACCAAACTTTGTATGGCATAACATGACTGTATTAGGAACATATTTAACAAGTCATAACATGAAAATCATGAAATGCATGACATTAATGTCATGATTTACATTTCATAGTCCTGCAACCCTTGCGGTGGTTTCATTCACATGGCATGTTGCAAAACTGGTATGGTATGGCATGATTGCATGGCGAACACAAGGAACAGATCCTAACATGAAAATCTTGACATGCGTCTCATGTAAAAACATGACTACATGCCATGCTCATGATGCGCTCTCGGCCATTTCACTAGCGTCACATACAACAAATTTGGTATTACAGTACGTGAATGGATGAAGAAGGTATGTGACTTGTGCAAACATAATAATCTTGAGATGCGTGTCATGTAACAACATGACTACATGTCATGCTTATGAGGTGCTGGCGGCCGTTTCGCCAGCTTCACCTATACCCAATTTGGTATTACGGGACGTGAATGGATGACGAAAGTATCATACTGGTGCAAACATGATAAACATGAGATGGGTGTCATGTAACAACATGACTACATGCTGCCGTTTTGCTAGCTTCACATGTACCAAACTCGGTATTCGGGGACGCGAACGGACGACATAAGTAAATGACACATCCAAACATGCTAACCACCACATGCGTGTCATGTAACAATTTGACTACATGCCACACTGATGATGCGCTCACAGCCGTTTCGCTAGCTTCTCTTATACCAAATTTGCTATTACGTGATGCCAATAGATGACGAAGGTATGTGACCGGTTCAAACATGATAATCATGAGATGCATGTCATGTGAGAACTTGACTGCAAGCAACAGTCAAGGCGCATATATTTCGACGTAACGTGGTGTCCGTGCTCGCCGGCGTTCATTTCGTCGCGTCACTCAGGCGTCACCACGCCAGGCGCCGGTCCTCCTATACACTCGTAGGCGCACGCTACGCTGCGTTGCTTTGACGCATGAGCGTTTCAGCGCGTCTGGCGTCCCTCCATCACGAAAACAGGGAGACGCAGTTTTGTCTGGATAACGCACCGGCGTGAAATGCAGCATCTCGCAATTCGCGCCGGTTGCCGTCGGGCCGCGCCGACGGACGCTGGTCACGCCTGGCGGCCGACTGTAGAGTGCTCGCGCTTTGCTAACGTAGCGTCACTGTGCCCGGCGTGCCCCTGCGTCAACGCTATATTGGAGTATATTACGCCCTTCATGGTGCACTCGCGTTTTGCTAGCTGCACATATACCAAATTTGGTGTTATATGACGTCAATGGATCACGAAATATATGACTGGTGCAAACATGATAATCCTGACACGCGTGTCATGTAAGAACATGCCAACATACCACGCTCATAGCGTGCTAGCGGTCATTTCGCTAGCTGACGAAGGGAAATGACACAATCAAACCTAATAATCATGACACGGAAGTCACGTACGGCATCATGCACCTCTAACTCGTAACGTTGTGCTGATTTTAAAGGGACATATCAAGATTTATGATTCGTGCTTCCGATATCATCGATTCCCACTGTACGTGGGATCTGCCTTTTTTATTTTGTAATGACGTAGTTGTGCACGCATTGTTCGCTTCTTAGCCACGCTTACTGAATGGACGTTTAAAGGTTAGCGTATTGACTGTTGCAACCTCACCACTCATTTTAAAGCCGAGATGTCAGTTTTGTCGTAATGCCATGAAGCAATTTACATATCGCGTTTGTCGGCCCCTATGCAACATACCAACAAATGCTGCGTGTGATATTGACACCATTTCACACTATGGCGCCACTTCAGGACTGTCATGTGTAGTATTCGTTTTTGTATTGCTCCGGGATCTAACAACACTTGAATATAGTATGCTTAGCCTCAGCAGTGTATATCTCACGTTTCTTCTACTGTTAGACAAGCGCGCAGACAACGCATAAACCAAAATTGACGTTCAGCCAACATGGCATGTGTATCATAGGGGCACATAAGCGATTCTTATGACCTTCTTATAAATTTAGATAGGGAGCACCACAACCGCGAATTACATTGCCCTGACAATAATCTTGCAAATGGCCTTTTTAGGGGCGAAGCTCCTTATAGCGTGGCTTGTGCGTCCCTCGTAGTACGTAACCACCAGTGGCACATACCCGAAATAGCGGTCCTTACGATTTTGACCTCCAAGGTGGTTCCGGTGAGAGATTTTTTCTGTGCGTTGTTGAACAATAAACGATAGTGCTCATTGCACATGTTAATGACTGCTAAGGGGGAATGAGAGACAGGAGCATTCGGCCTTTAGGTAACGCGCACGCTGCGATCCCCATTAGCAGCTATTGGCATGTACATTGAGCACGATCTGGCAAGAAAGGGTTGCTACGTTATACTCACTGGGTGTAACCTCCTTGGTTTTAGAAAGGTTTAGCGAGCGTTCGGCTGCATAGCCATGAATACAGTGAACTATTATATAACATGAACTCGAGGTGGTTAAAGGTGGGAAGTAAACCCGAAGCGCAAGCCGTAAGAAAGTGTGCATGTGCCACCTCCCGTTTAGTCCTTGAAATGTCCGCTGGATGGCGGTGCTTCTATATGGAGAATATAGGATGAAAACATGCGAGATGGTGGTACTTGGAGTGCTGAATAGATGGACGAACGGACACACAGACAGATGCATGGATGGACGCATGAACGGACGCAGGCGCGGATGCATGGACGAACGCAGGGACGGACGCACGAACAGACGCACGCACGTACGGGTGGATGGAAGCATGGGCGGTTACAGAGACGTACGCAGGAACGGACGGAAGCAAGAACAAATGGACGGACGAATGCTTCGCCCACTCCCCATCATTCACACCGTGGATATGCTGCCATTTTTTTCTTTTAAAAGAGTTTCGAGGCCTGGCGTAGATCTGCGATAGACTGCTTGATTATCACGGCGAATACCAGGCTTTGAGTTTTTTTTTTTTTTTGAGGGGGGAGGGATCTTGATTTTCATTTTGCAGTTGTAGTATCGAAACAGATATTAACGCGTTTTCTTGATGCTCTGTCGTTTGAATTACGAAAACATGTCCTTACTGTTCCTGCGTGGATATAAACTTTAAAGCACCTGTGGCGCACACCCACACACTGTGACATGCGGCATACGGGTACTTAGCATACGCGTTATCAGAAAAAGGTGTCACGAGTACGCGCTAGAATTTTAGCGTTACAAATGTTGTGACCGCACCTCTTCGTCACATCCTAATACCCTCCGATGCGAATGTTGTTCAACACCAATATAAGGGGAAGAGCACGAAAGCACCCATTTCTAAGCAGAGAAAGTTCTTTTTACTTAATTTTTGAGCAGAGGCGTGAGTGTGGTAGAACACTTGCTTTTCACGTGAGTGGCCTAGATTTGATTATTACCCAAAATTTTTATACATGAAATTAATTTGCAGCTTTCTCGAGTTTTTTGTCGTGGACAAAATTATTATTTTTTTCACTGACAACCAATGATGCCGATCCCAAACTTTCTGCAAAACGAGCTCTTTATTGCTCTCTCGTTATTAATTATCATGCTTCACAAACACATGCGTCCTGCAAACAGGCTTCACAATTGAACAAGTTATATCACACTAATATTGCGTGGTACAAGCGCACTTTGTCCTCAGGCGTCAGAACATGCGATTGTCATAACGATTTCATAGCTTCAAGTGAGCTACCCATTACAAGACAGTTCGTATTCCCTTAAAACCAAGTAGAGGGCGTGTATTGCAAGTTCGAAAGCATTTTCCGCGCGTAATTACAGGTTGTTTAAAGCATGCTACCCGTTACGCAAAATAGAGCCTTTGCGAAAGCTCCGCTGACAGAAGCCTCTTTCAAGTTTGTCAAATACATTGATATCATTCACTGTTTGCACTTCTCGAGTAACATAAAATAATAAAAAATATGCACAAGATACTACGCACTAGGGAAGATATATCGCTATCACACTAAACTGTTAAAATCGAAACCTAGAAATCCCACATTTTCGACTTAGTAGTAAATGAATGAATTAAGTTTATTTAAAGTCCAGAAGTTTTCGCCGGTCGTGGTGAGGGAAGAGGGAATTAACTCCTGCCCCTTCCTACTCTCCGTCGATAATGATGGCGGTGCCTCAGGTGACCGCTCGAAGTCCTCGCACCCGGGCGGATATTGATATTTGCACTTTCTCACGCATTGCCATCAGCTGATACCTCATTTTCACACATCTCTGTGAGTCCTGTAGATTCTCTGCCATTCTGAGCGCAGGGAAATTGTTGGATGTCATAATGAACTTCGCTTGGCACGGGGAAGTTTTTAGTCGAACTTACGAGTGTTTGCTAAGACTAACTGGTGCGTGATGTAGGATAGTTTAGGAGCACGTCAGCCCAAATCGCATAGAGATGCTGAAGCTATTCTCTTCGTCGTCGTCGTTTAAGTGTTTTGTACCGTTTGGCACTGCACAGCTGATCGTGTTTGATGAAAATTTGAGTAGGAGATAAAGGGCGAGAAGTGTAAAATATATCCGTTCAGAAAACACGTGGACTTGATGAGGCTTTTTATTGTAGAAATAAATACGCGGGCGGAATGCCGAAGCGGTCTCTGCAAAGCTAACAGCGTTTTGTCAGCCGCCTCCACGTGGTTGCAACCGCATCCTATTCAGAGTACTCCGACGTTGGAAATGCTTCGCCGGATGGCCTTAACTCCAAGGAACGAACAACCCCAACAAATATCGCATCGCAGGCCTCTAACTAGCGAAACTCGAATCAGGAGGAAGCGAGCACGAAAATAAATCACTCGTCTATTAGGCATAGCATAGCCGTCCGCATTGAGCGTGAAATAGTTATAGTGTTCGCGACCAAACATAATCCGGTATTTACGATAATTCATCCAGTTAGCGTAGCTAACGTACTGAACACCATCGAAACATTCCGGCTGCAATAAAACACACTACTAAACCGTTGACAACCCTTTCTGTTATGTGCAGCAGCACTGGCTGAGAAGGGCTAGAGGGGATCAGCGCACCATTTTCCATGCACAGGAGGTGCTCTGTCCTCATCCTGTAAGGAGCGTCGTGTAGAAGACAAACGGACTGCTTGTCCTCATTTATCTCCTGCGTCGTGGTCCGTGTCCGCATTTCTTTTTTTTTGTGAGTTGCAGAGAACGGTGTTTAGCCCTTGGCGTGTTTGTCTGAAGCTGAAGGTGCGAATGGGGTGGGGTGTCTTGTGGCTAGTGGTTTTCATCCTTTGTTATTCTTATTCTGCATTTTTTTTATTTTTCGTCAGTCGTATACTCGCGTGCAAGTATGCATCCTTTATTATTCTTCACCCATATGAAGCCTTATTTTATTTGCATTGTTTGTTTCTCTGCACGAAACTATACACTGGCACACGCTGACTAGCACTGCAAAATTACACAAACAAATACTAGAACTAATCGACAGAAAAAGAAAGTTTAGCCAATGTTATTTGCAGTAACTATGAAGTAAATTCAAAGAAAGTGAGGTGTACGAAAGGACAGCTTGCCCCCCTGCAGGGCTCGAACCTGCGACCTTCAAATATTCAGATGTAGCAGATTCGGACACTGCCAGTGGTAAGTTGTCGTTTCGCCCGCTTTGATTTGTTCACATTTGCGTCATAATTACTAGAAATAGGATTCGCTAAACATTTTTCGATTTTTTGTGAGTTAAAATAATGTGTCTAGTAAAGCAAAACGAGCCTTTACATATTCCTTGTGTCGTTCAGTGCCAAATAAGAAAATACTAGTCCAGGAGAGCCTGGCATTGAATCGGAAGCTGTATGCAGCTTTTTTTCGTTAAAGCTACCGCTCAGAGGAATTCATTCTCATGCTAGCAGATGTGTGGTGTTGGTGAAGATGTATCCTTTTTTTATTGTAGTCCCAACCTTGATGGAACTCTTTCGAGCTATGTGATGAAATCTTGAGTAAAAAAAAGATAAAAAAATAGAGCACTGAAACAAATAGGGCATCACCAAATTTGTCTATGAAGAAGATTGAAAGCCTTCTTTTTGTATGTGAGCGTGGCTCTGCGTTTGCTCTCTTTTTGGCTAACGTCTGTACATCTATTAAATACGTATTCCGCCGTCATGCATTCTTCTTAAACTGTCCCCTGAGTCACCGACTTAGCAGTGCCTGTGTGCAGGTTAGATGAACTCTTTTGGCTCTACTGAAGAAGCTGACGTTAAGTGAATATTATAGGTATTGAAACAGCCCAGCCATGAAGGCGTAGTAAAGCATCTTCGACAACAACTTCATGAAGAAAGCTAATAAGTGTAGAATACTTTCTGCAACATTCTGAGGCCCTTAAGGTATTGAAATGAGTAAGCTGAGTAAATCTGAATAAGCACTGGCGCGCCAGTCTGCCGCATGTCTTTGCAAAAATTTGAGCTAGGGAACTTGTGTCTGTTACCGGGGAAGCACCTTAAGGGTAAGAGTTGTCTGGCGTCCGTGTGTCACAGCTACATTATTTGGGGCAATATACAGTATTCCGAGATACACACACATAAAAAAAGATTTACCCATAAATAAATGTCAGTCGTAATAGTGAGAGAGCGGTTAAAAACACATACTAGAACAAACCCTTTATAGCAGTCAGCGGCTTCAATGTAGCTATTATTAACCTAAGGACCTAGTTTTGTCGTCGACTGTTTATGTCACCTAATGTCACTCGACTTGCAATATATGTCACAACACTTAAGTAACGAACGGTTACTCACCTATACAATACCCGGAGCTTCGCCCACTTGTCATGTGCTAAGGCATGTTGCCGGGCTAGTTTGTTGGGGTTTATCATTTACAAGGGTATAGCGCACCACGACGAGGAACACAAAAAAAAGCCGCACACACACACAGCGCTAACTTGCAACTAATGTTTTATTTGCGATAACACATGTTATTTATACACCAACAGTAGACTGATAACACCTGGAACATACCATGGTGAGATACAACACGCCTCATGCACGCGTCATCGTCGATTGCGACAATCTGCACTTGCCAACGTCAAAGTGAAGATTCTAGATACTTCTTTTGTTTAGCTGACAAAGCTATGGATGTCACGCTCACACATTTTCCTTTCACTTTGTCGACTTCTAAAGCTTCGATTACTTCACGCGTAGTTCTGTCACGGGTGTTTTGAAACACAAACACGGAACCACACCTCTGACAGTGAAAGAGAAAATGACCAGATGCAGCCTTTTCTCCGTTGTACTTGTGTTCTCCAAGTCTTTCATTGACACACCTTCCAGATTGGCCAATGTACATGAAATGACAAGTCAAAGGAGTGCCATAGACAGCACCATGACAACAATTCACAAATTTTTCGAGGTGCTTGATCTTACAATCCCCTTTCCCGCAACTGTCTGCATTAGCCTTCTTGCACATTCCTTGCAACCGTTCGGGAGCAGAGAACACTACATCCGCACCAGCTTTTCTCGCTATCCTTCGCAAGTTATGCGAAATGGCATGCATGTAGGGCACTACAGCAACCTTGGCTGCCTTAGTGGCGGCTGCCTGGTCTCTGAAGTCTGCTTTTCCTTTCCTGCTTCTATTTTTGGCAACGGCGGTTAACAGGCTCATGCGATAACCCGAATCCAATAAATGTTTAGCTTGAGCCCACAAGGTTGCATCAAGCTTGTGGCGGCATGACTTCACCATTGAATTTTAAAAACAGAAATTTATCACCGCTCGCTCTACCAATTTTGAGTGTGTGGGCGTGAATGGAAAAACCGGCTTATTTCCTCGCATCTCATAGCTCCAGCATACTCCTGCTGGCGGCAAATACCGCCTGAGGTCAAAGAATCTTATAAAATTGTCATTTGGTACTTCATGCGTCAGCACCAGGGGAGATAACACTGTCAAGAACATGATTAGAGATTCTGTCACAACCACGTCAAAATTGTTATGATCATTATTGGCAACGATCAGATAGTCGTCTACAAATCTAGAAACAACAATCACATCAGTGTGCTTCACACGCTCGTCAAGGACCTTATTACGTTTTCCTAAAAACAGGTCGCTAAAGTACAGGGCTATGCAGGAACCTATACATACCCCGTTCTTTTGTTTCACATTGTTCCCAGTCCACGTCTCATAGGTCGAGTTAAGATAAAAGTAAAGGAGCTCTAAAAGCTGTTCACTCGACACCCTTGCAGTATTTTTAAATTGAACTGCACCTACTTTGCCGATACATTCCGACACACACATCATCGACTCGGCCTGAGGGATGGTGTAATCAAGACTTTTGATATCGATTGAAAATGCTAAAAAATTCTTCTTTTCTTTGCCTGCGAAAAACTCTGGCACGCTTCTGACTTTTTCACCAAAAACGGGTCGTCAAGAGATATCAACTTCCAATTTCTTTGTAAAAAAAGCGCAATGCACATTTGCTGGAATTCATTCTCCGAGACGATCACTTTGAAAGGGCAGTCAACTTTATGAGTTTTCGCCATAAGAAATATATCAATATCCACTTTTCTTGTCTTCTCAAGCGATTTAACCAGACCTTCAAGTTTAAAGCTTTTGCATAGCTTTTTCGTGGCAGTTCACACTTTTTCTAACGAAATGTTATTATGAGTATCAAACACAGAATAAGTGCCCACTGACGCCTTCGCCCGATACAACTATTTATGCATAACCGCAAAACCACACTTCGCCGTCGAGCCACGCAGATCCAGCCCGGAATTTCTCGGAATGGTTCGGAACACCTCAAAACAAGTACCTGAAGGTGACGTTGACAGGTGTGTATCTGAAGGTGTATACATATTCAAGCGTGTCGTTCCTCCTGACGGTAGATTTGGAATTCAGGGGACCATTAGGCACTTGAAGGACATTTTACTCGCACTGCTACCAGCCGTTAAATACGGCTACAAGATGTCGGTTTCAGTTTTGTGCTACTCGCTACTGCAAGCTACCGTATTTAGTAGGTTACGTGTTATAATACTGAAAAATCAGTTCGTGCACTAGTTCTTGGAATAGTTTTATTGCCGCTTCTTTTTGTTTTCACTGTGTAGTATCTATACTCTGACACAATTAAACGTCGCCTGCGACTCCTTACAATGAAAAATATCATCCTAATAATAAAGAATAAAAATTTTCATTGAAAAAAAAAGCTCTTGCAATCAGGCGCCGCACATTCAGTGACAGTGTTCACTACAGATTTAGGAATGCCCTAGTACACAGCCTATCTTCTGGGTGTAATTAGGGCTGCTTGTCCATGTCTCAAGCTATAAACAGGCGCGAAAATCTATTTAGCCGTTCCACAGTAGGCAGCATCGCAGGGGCTGCCTTGCGTTTTATGCTTTACTGGGAAATACAGTCAATATTGGGGTACTCTTGCACCTAGCTCCAAAAAACAGATAAGTACAAAACATCACAGGCCGAAGCAGGTTGATGTGCTAGCACAAGCGACAAGTTGAAGCTTTTCATAAAGAAATACGGCCACAACACCCCTTCATTCATATTTCGTCACGTCCTTGTCACGGTAAATCCGGAATGACGTAGAGTGAACATAGAGTGAACATCAAGTGAACGCGTTTTGCACACACTAGGTGGAATTAGTCTCTATAGCGTCTTTAAAGTTTCATTGTGAATAACCCAGATTACGCGCAGATTTCTAGATACATAAAGTGACGGATTTATGAAAGCTGAAGCACGTTTCTAAAAAAATGACTTTAGAGAGTCTAAAGGCAGTTCGATCCCTGCTGAATTAGAAAACTGATGTGAGAATTCTCAAATGTTAACACCAATAGCACTTCATGTTGATGTAACAGGGGCTGTGGCCGCCGGGCTTCTTGAGACACCGAGCGAACACGGTGGCGTCATTCTCAGTACGCCGGGTCATCTGCAGCAGCAGTGCTGCTGAAGTGTGGCCTCTTAGATTAGTTCCGGCAACGGCACGTTATGTGTTAGTCACGGAGGCCGTGGTTGAAGATAAGAAAGATCACTTCCTCCGGGCTCAAGGAAACAAGATGACTTGTGTTTCTACTCCCACACTTTCAGTGCGCTTGCGGGGGCAGAGCAAGACAGGCTTTTACTTTACCTCTTTTAAAGCTCCTGCTGCTACAATCACGAAAATAATTATGACATCGTCAACAGTAGTGTGGGTCCTTCCTAAACACGAAGTTCTATTGAATTCTAAAATCCTTTCAGCTTCCCTCCAAGGAGCTTCGCCAATAAAATTATGATTACAAGTTAAATGGAGGCTTGTATTTGCAGTTCAACAACTGAGCACGTATCTGCGGGCTTTACTGCAAATGTTGCCGACAAACAATAGTTTTCTGCTGGTCATACTACATGAGCTCTGGTATCATCCGCATAATATATGGTGCTGCGATAAATATGGCAGCACCTGGCCATGGCTTCGGTAAACAAAAGCTTGTCCAGAACCCGGGAACAATTCCAGGTAGCGCACCATGTCGTCCGCAGATGGATTTTTAGGGAATAGCGTCGTACTTCTTTCACGCATTGCGTCAAGTATTTAGGGCAGCGTAAAGAACACAAGGATCTTTGGAATATTTGGTTTTTCATCGACCGTGTTCATAAATATGATTGCCGTCACCAGTTCAACATGACTGACTGTTGATCAAGTGCTCAAAATTTTGGCCGCGTATGTGGCTGAGTCGTAGGACAGACTGACAGACAGACGGACGGACAGGTAGTCATTCCGACAGCAATAAACGACAAGAACCAATCAACTCCATTGCTTTTCGCAATGAAGAAAAAACTTCAATGTTCTTGTCGATAACCGGTCGTGTTTTTATATGGTTGTTTTGTATTAGAAATCCGGTGAGTTCCATATCTCCGAGCAAGCTGCTATTGTCGCGTCAGTTTGTGAGACTTCATTCTTTATTTCCAAGTGTACACGGAAGGCGCTGCGTGTTTATTAAGCCCGATCATCAATTATCTGGTTCGAGTGTTGATTTTCCTGCTCCATCTCAGTTGGAATGACTGTCGTGTGTCGCGTTTTATGCATATACTATCAAACAATATACTATATATTAGCTTCCTTCGTTGAAGGTTCTCATTCTTTCTTTTTCGCGAGGATGCCGCCGGTGAACACTTGTGGCACGGGATCTTCTTGAGCTACTTTCACAGTTTTAAGGGCGATGGTCTTTCTTGAGATACCTCAAGCAGAAAGTTTGGTCTGTCTGTTTGTCTTTTTCTGTGTCTGTCAACCAAACTAAAGCTTCACCACTTTCTCTACGCCCAGGCCTCTTGATCTAGTGGCTGAATTCTAACTTTTTAACGTTGTTGATCAAAAAGCAAATATTTGTTCATTTGTTTATTTGATAACCACAGCGCCATAAGGCATTACAGTGGGGGGAATACAACATGATTACAAGACAGAACACAAGCTCAATTTGCGGCAAGTACAGTACAGCCTATCCAGATAGTAGGAAGTACACTGAATACACAACATGATGGAGATTGACAAAATGTACGAAAAATGTCAGTGGGTAACATACAGAAAAACAAATACAATATGTATACCACACAACAAAACACATGTCGTCAACTGAACAATTCACTTGACTCTAACAAAGGAAGGAATTAATCACCGCCAACAGCGGCAACGATCGCTGGAGGTAATCGATTCCACTGGGAAACGGTTTTAGGGAAAAATAATGCGCTTGTTTCATCATGAAAAATAATTACTGAACGCTGCTGTCTTACATCAGTACTCCCACACTTTGTAAATGTGATCGACTCGTACAGACACCTAATGAGGTGGAAACATGTAACTGCCACGAGGAATACAAGTTCGCGATAAGTATACATCATGGAAAAGCTTCAGACGCTGCTTAGCCCGGCGTGTGACCAACTGTTCCCATTGTAAAGCTTGCTTGCAGCGCGTCATGCTGAAGTGGCTCTTAATAATGTTTCCCAA
Source organism: Rhipicephalus microplus (assembly GCF_043290135.1). Classification (NCBI taxonomy): domain Eukaryota; kingdom Metazoa; phylum Arthropoda; class Arachnida; order Ixodida; family Ixodidae; genus Rhipicephalus; species Rhipicephalus microplus. The sequence goes on from NW_027464676.1 coordinate 737,815, forward strand.
GACATAACGGGTACCCATGTTTTGCACTTTTTCCAATATATCTTTATCGAGGGCAGTGGGCGGGTCCCATACGCTACTCGCGTAATCAAGTATCGACCGCACGCATGACTTGTACAGTGATTCCCGCGTCGACTGGGAAAACTCACGTATGTTTCGCCGCAGGAACCACCGCGATCTACAAGCCTTGACTGATATGTGGGGTTTAACGTCCCAAAACCACTATATGATTATGAGAGACGCCGTAATGGAGGGCTCCGGAAATTTCGACCACCTGGGGTTCTTTAACGTGCACCCAAATCTGAGCACACGGGCCTACAACATTTCCGCCTCCATCGGAAATGCAGCCGCCGCAGCCGGGATTTGAACCCGCGACCTGCGGGTCAGCAGCCGAGTACCTTAGCCACTAGACCACCGCGGCGGGGCGATCTACAAGCCTTAGCTGTCGCATAATCAACATGATGATGCCAACACAAAGCTGGCGTGAAAAATACTCCCAAATACCTGCACTCAGAGACTATTTTAAGACCTTCTTGTTTATAGTATACGAAGGCGAAGCTTCATCCTTCTTTCTAGAAAACGTCATACACATTGTCTTCTCCAAATTAAGTTGCATTTGCCATTTTTCACACCATGCATTTATCTTGTCCAAGTCGTCTTGAACTGCCCCCCTATCACTTTCGCAGTTTATTGCTCTATAAACGATGCATTCATCTGTAAACATTCTCATCGACGATTGTACGTCCAGGATGATGTCATTAATATACATTAAAAACAAAAACAATATACAACAAAAACAATAACATCACGCATATATCAGGTGCATTGATGAATACGTAAGTATTAGGTGGTGTGTTTTTACTATAAATGCATGGATACCTTATTCTAAAAAGTTCAAGCGTTTCTTATGCTTCTCCGGCAACGCGATGCTATAGCATGCACACAAAAGCGGGTATTTCGATATGGTGCTAAGACGATATGGTGCTGCCACTGATGCATTTCCTCGCTGCCCTCTATCAGTAGCTCTGCGTTTCACAGAAGCTTTCATTTCCAAGATTACTGACAGATAGCGTCCATATCTCACGCAGTATACCTCCAGAAAGAAGACTATCGCGTTTCGACGACCTTTGTAGTCAAGCCCGTAGAGTTGCGGAAATTTTTTTTGCTGGCTAGTAGAGAAACGAAATGTGTGTTTCCACTTTAGGAATAACAATTTAACGGATATGTTGAAGGAGAAGATAAAGAAATTAACCTCTAAAACACTCTTTCCTTCAGACTGGAAGAAAATCCTTATTAATGACTGAAAGAGCCATTCCCTCCACTGCCCTTGTCAATATTTGGTGCTATTGCTTCTATGTTACGTACCAAACAGCTGCCGGCTGTTGTCGTCATAAAAAAAAAAGAATGTGGAAGTGGGGTCACCGCCTCTTCTCATCACGTGAGTGGCAGAGTTTTCGCATCGCGTTCCGTTCACCCGCCGCACTCTCCTAGAGACGCTAGCACACATGCCAGAACCTTGTTGATTCCAGTATATTTCTGTGTCCTCCAGAAAAAAAGGCCGCGCGTCAAAGTTTGGCAAACCAGGATTTGTGCCTGACGAAGGCAGTGCCTTGATACATTGCCAGCAACGAATACAAGTACAACGTCGTAGGAGCAATCACTCCATTCAACTGCGGCTGCCAGCTGAGGAGTCGTCTCCTTCATCAATCAGCTGAGTCCCATCCGGGTGGAACGAGGGCATCAGCCAGGCAACCTCCTCTTCTAGTAATAAGCAAGCCTTTAGAGTGCAGACAGTGCCTTACGGTTCATGGACTGCATCTAATAAGGAGGACGTCACCAAATAGTTGAAGCGAATTTATCAATTAATTCCCGAAAGCTTCACTGTAATACCACGGGTCAAATGTGCGCCCTGGGAGGGCAGCACTGAGTTGGTAGCAATACGGAATAATATATTACAGTGGGAATGTTTGGAGATTATATTCGATGTGAAGTCTGCCCGAATAAGTTGTCAAACATTCTATACCTGATGAAAGGCTAGTGCAAGTAACCATCCAATGAATTCGCCAAAGGAGCTTATGGCCTCAGTAATACAACGCCGCAAAAAAAAATTAAGAATCTATCCAGTAGGAGCGGAGTTTTAGAGATTTGTCGCACGTAGAATCGCAATCTATCTTCTCTCGTCCCGACGAAAGCGCTGGAAACTAAGCAAGGGGGAAAGGGAGAGGGTGGTTGGCATGGGAAAAAAAACTACTTTACGCGAACCTCGTGACCTTATGCCCTTTTTTCTCTTCGAATACGCGAGTTTTCAGTGTTATCGCGTGCTCACGCGTGGACAAGTCGTGGCCTACGTGCACGGCGATCCCTGTAATTACCAAGCGCGCCATGTTCAAATCAGCCAATGGCAGGTAGAAGGCCTTCTACGAGTGACTTTAGAGCTTCTTTTGCCGTTTATTGAGGGAACAGCAAGCAATTTTTAGCTGACTTGGATCATTTATTATGAATTGCCGGCCACGATGCGCTATAATATTTGGCTCGCGTGTTCTCGGGAGCCTCCAGTACCGATACGCAGCGTTTTCGGACCATGCTCAAAAAGTGTGGCATGGCCCTTTTACTGCTAGCCCCAACTATTAGCGGGGAGGATGTACTTTCCTCCGTGTACACAACTACCAAGGATGGTTGGCATTCACAGTATGTGAACATGGGAATAATTCGTGTCCTTCTAGTTATTTTAGGTGCTAGGCTACACAAAGGGTTAAGTAGGAACATTTACAGTCATCATCAAGTCATACACTGATCGTATTATCGGTAAGCCTGTCTGCAGCACTTCTTTGTTCATTTTGCTTATACCGGCAGAATTTTAAAAAATCTTGTAATTCTTTTCTTCGTTTTGTACTGTTGCATAGTGATTTACATTTCTCATGCCTCTTGCAAATACACCATCTACAAATTGGTCCCAATGGGTGGCGGCATTTCGCCAACGATCCATGAACCAACGAGCCAATAATATCAGTATAATATTTTCTATTCTTCTACTGTTGAACTGCTAGTGGTTGTGGCACCAGCCCATCAAAACATGTGGATGCCATTTTTCTGTCTACGACCCGAATGTGGGCTCTGTACTTTTAAATGGGGAGAGGGTCTTTCAATAAAGAAGACAGGCTCAAGTTTGTACAGCGCCGTTCGCCACCGTAGTGGAGAGAGCGAGAAAAATTATGGGTGCTCTGACGGGCCGTGCTTGCTCGGTTTTCCCATATAGCGCACAGAATACGTGTTTCTTTTGGCTTCTATCTCACATTTTGCGCGCTAAAGGCACCGCTCTTTCGTCATCTTGGAAGCAGGCACGCACTCGTGTTGCATTATCAGCTGTTACAAAAGTTTTAAAATGCTGAAGAACTGAAGACTGCCCGTGAAATTCTACCGTTTCTAATGCAAGCAATGCGAGCAGCAATGGCGCCAAGAGTGGAATGTGGCAGTTTGGCGGTACTTCCGCGGTGTTGTTCCTATGAAGAAATTTTTGACGTACACAGTAATACGAACTATTAACGGGGAGAAACAGAATGGCCATATTCGTATAAAAAAGATGTTTGTAAATTGAAGCTACTGCAAATAGACAACCGCTGTAGATGTACCACAGCTGTACAACCACTGTACACATAGGCAACCACTGTACATCAAAACACCCTTGTGCTTTTGAAAACTGTTACATTTTAAGCACAGCAATAAACGATACAAATTATATTTTAATTCTTATTCGTTCTAAAACGTTATTTGAGGTTGAGATGCAATAAAAGTGTTTTCAGCTATAAGTAAATAGTAATATTCCATTTTTTACAACTGCTGACAGAATTCACACCGCGCAATCATCGCATTCAATTTTCATCTCCATCGACTCTATTGGTATGTCACTACCTCGACTCTACTATGGGAGAGCCTAAAACCGTCTCGTGGGCCTTACACTTGACGAGGTAGTCTTACAAGAATTACGATATACTGTGACCTGTTTAAAGAAATCAATTGTCACAGACGTCAATAACATTTTAACAGAACATTTTCTTCTTACGCATACAGTAACGATGATGACAAAACAGACGTCATTTATATGAAAATGGTTATGAGATGATGTGGGAAGAACATGCCCATGGTTCACACGAATGTTGCCACACAAAAATGTGTCACAAAAGACAGATACACATATAAATATTGCAGGGTAAACAAGAGGCACAAATAAAGCATGAATATGTACATTTTGCATATTTACATGTTGGCATGTGATTTCTGCTGGCGCATCGACACATCAGCTTACCAATACCAGGCCGGCCGAAAGACATGCTTCACTCGTCCGTCACAGAACGACACAATGGAGCAACACCAGTGCCGAAGGAATTTCTCTTCACCGAGGAGAAAGAGCTCCTCGGACAAAACAGACAGCAGCTCCGAGTACAATCGCTCAGGATCGGAAAGAGCACGCGACGGCGGCGGCCCGCTGCAACCGCCTCGCAGCGGCTGCGCCGGAGGCAGAAAAAGCCGGTTTGTTATGAAAAAAATGTTTAACAATTTTGAGCACTTGGTACTTAACTATGGAAGAGCAGTAAGCCGTCATTAAATAAACAAGTTACATACAGTAACTGAGAAAGCTAAAACACGTGGACATCGATTACTAGAACATGCTACTGGATAGACTCGTACAACCAGTTGATAAGCGCAAGCCACTCACTAATTCGCTCTCTTAATGTAGATTTCTCAGCTGTACTGCACCTTCAGTTATTTTTGTTCGCAGTGTATTCACGCACAGCGCTCATAACTGTTTACTGAAAATACATTTTTCTTGTTAAAATTCACGTTATAACGCCAATCGGTCTACCCTATCATTAAAAGCAAAACTTCGCGAAGGCGTACACGGAGTTTGTCGTCGAAAACACTGCTTCGCTAGCTTCGCAGTCTGACAGATATTTTGACAGTATCCATCCCGGCATTTTTAGGAGCGAAATTCCTTAAGTCGTGGGTCGTGCGTCCACAATATAGTAGTAGCAGTAGTATTAGATAGCCACATTTTGTTTAGTCCTTGAAATGTCCGCTGGATGGCTGTACTTTAAATGATGAATATATGATGAAAATATGCGAGATGCCGGTATTTGTAGGGTTCACTATACAGACAACGGAGAGACAGATGCACGAACGGACGGACGAATGGACTGATGGACGCACGAACGCATGGACTGACGGACAGACGCACAGGCACATAAACAGGCGCAAGCATGGACTGACGCACGGACACAAGGATGGGTGCATGGACGGACGGAAGGATGCACAGATGGATGCACGGACGGACGGACTAACGCACAGACGAAGGAAGGAACGCACGCATGGATCAACGGACAGGTGGACGGACGGATGGACGCACGCATGGACGCACGGAGGCACATACGGACGCAAGTATGGTCGAACGGGCGCACGGAAGGTCACATGGACGAACGCAAGCAAGAACAAATGGACGGACTGATGGACGCTTCGCCCCACTCATCGTGATTCATTCCGGGGATATGCTGCGACTTTTTTAAACCTTCGCAGCAAGTAACAGATCGGGCTGCACGTGCTCGGCGACGACACAACAGCGCGTGCAGAGCGCCAGAACGTGCTGACAGAGCGCAGTCAGAAGGCGGAAGCGGGGTGAGGAGCGATCGGTTTTCGCTAGAAAGGTGGCGAAACCCGCGTGCCACGGCGCCACCTGTCCTAGGTGGGGAGCCCTATGCACACTTTTGTAGATTGCGCAAACTGATGTTCTTATTAAGCCGATTGCCAGTTCTCTCGGGAACGTGTCCCGCCGCGATGGTCTAGCGGCTAAGGTACTCGGTTGATGAACCGCAGGTCGCGGGAGTGAATCCTGGCGGCGGCGGCTGCATTTCCGCCTCCATCGGAAATGCTGTAGGCCCGTGTGCTCAGATTTAGGTGCACGTTAAAAAAACCCCAGGTGGTCGAAATTTCCGGAGCCCTCCACTACGGCGTCTCTCATAATCATATCGTGGTTTTGGGACGTTAAACCCCACATATCAATAAATCTCTCGGGAACATACAGCAATAAATCTCTTTGGAACATACACACAAACATATACACACTCACATACACACACACGCGCACGCCCGTGCACGCGCACACAAACACTTTAATACAACAACATCGACAACGACAAGAACTAGTAATATTTTCGGAAAGCTTTCAACATGAAATTGTGAGCCTAACGTGATAATAATGTTCTATCTTGTCGATCGCGCAGTGGTGGCTCAATATCGTATGAATACAACAGTTTCACCTAAAGACTTACAAGACAAGGAAGACCCAGTTTTATGGGCTGATACTATATAAGTAAGGCAATGTGTAAGAAGAGCTATTACTGACGTATAGTTTTCGGAACACGCACACAAACGTGCACACTCGCACACGCACGTACACATACTAAGAGACATTGGCTCCTGCGCAACGGTTCTTGTATTTCTCTTACCAAGCTACATTCTTGGGCACGATAGAAAGTTAACGTAAGGAGGACGAAAACCTTTTCGCAAATCTTCATTGCTCTTCGGTGCAAAGGGTAAGAAGCAATTAGATTGAGAGTGGACGAACGAAAGTCTTCTTGCGGAAATAACGAATGCTGCTGACCTTACTTTCCGGTGGAGAAGTGCTCCTGTGCTGTCCAGCACGATTTCAATTTTAGCAGCCCGGGCTTTCTTCGACAGTGGATGTTAATAATGTCCGCGTTGCCTGAGCGCCAGATTAATTGGATTTCTCCGTACGCTTCATATAGAACAAGAAATACACATGAAAGTCGGTGAGCCCGCGTTCTTGTATCTCAACGCCCATTCTGCATGGTAAACAAGAAATCTCTCCAGGCCGGAAACCAAGTGTAACAACGAAAGAGACAACAGCATAGGAGCCACCCTAAATGTAAGTGCAAAAAAGCGAAGAAACTTCGTGATCAACTTGACATCGCACGATAGCTGCTCTTAATTACCAAGCGCCTTTGGTCTTTGTCCTTCACATTTCAAGTCAGCGCTCTGAGGGCAGGCGAGCCGCAAGTCCACCGCATAAGAAAAACTACAACGACGCCCATTCCGCATTCCGCATGACCGGCCTTCGGACTACTGCAATTCTACCGGCAGTGCTGACTTCTTTATTTTGTGATGTGTCATGTTCTATTTTGCGCTTTACACCCTAGGAAACACAAAAGTCCGACTTCTCTTCAAAGAATACCGCGTCACACGCAATTTATTGAAGTGTTTGATAAATTATCAGTACTTCAGTGTTTCTTTTTGTTTATGCTTCAGATTTGTCGATGTGATAGCTCACTAGCGTCATTGTTAATTTAATCGCAACATCAGCGTGACATAAAGATATCAAAATGTATGTAAAACAGTTGTCTTCTGCGACAAATATGCGTAATTAGAAAAAAATATGACCATCCTTCTCTGCGAACGCTAATATCAAGAGACGTTTTGTCGTACACCTATGCCGTTGTGGAGAGGCGGCTATGTTGGATTGTTATATAAGATAATGGCCGTTATAATCACTTCGTAGTCACTGGTAAACGACAATTTACCCCGCAAACATATTCAGTTAGGTGAATTTGTTCCGTTTTGTTCCCTCACCGTTGACATGATCGCTAGCGTGCATGACTGCAATGTTCTCCGAAACAGTGTTCTTCACTGCCTTTTATTCTACATGCAATGCACGCGGACAATGTAAGAATCAGCGAGTTCCGATAAACGCCCCAATCAAACAGTGTCGCCATCGGTCGTTGGCTGAAGAAGCAGTGAGGGCACCTCTATTCTCTAGACCGCACGAGTGGCTTTGACTATGTGGGCTGTCAGCAAAAATTCAGGTGCCGACTACATTTTCAAGTGAAGCATGAAGTGGACTTCAGATTTCGAACTGGCGGATGTGGCAGCGGCTTTGTGGGTGAGAAATACATTGCCTGCGAGTATGAAAAAACCTGGCCTGTTTTCTTGCATATGCCGTTTTTCAAAAACTTATTTCCTCTCTATTGTGGGGTTGTCAGCGATTAGCCGTTTCTGATATGTCAACCATAATCTTTCACGTATGTCACTCGTCATTTTCTATTGTCGTAGTCAGAACAATTACCTATTTAGCAGCAACACGCAAGGATAACACAACACTGATTGACTGTTCCCTAGGCATAAACGCATGACTCTTTTTGTTGCATATAGCGTCCGAAGCATTGCATTTCTAAGTGCGTGAACAAAAGTCGAATTTCTAATATGAAGGCCAGGAAGCGTTAGGACGGGAGTAGCGCGACTGGAAAGAAAGAAAGAAAGAGAAATAAAGAAAGAAGGAAGGAAGCCATAAAAGGGAGAAGGCAGGTAGGTTAACCAGAAAGACATCCGAACGGCTACCCTACACTGAGGCGTTAGGCAAGGGGACAAAAAAGTTAAGAAAGAAAAGATAGAAGGAAACGAGAAAAACGCCAGGCCGGCACGGTAGACGCAGCACAGTCACAGTAAAAGTTAGAAGAGCGGCCTTTCAGAGACTTTTGAGAACACTCATTGGGTAACTACTGCAAGCACGCTTGCTTGGTAACCACTAGTGCAATAATAATAGGCTTTCAGGTAGTAGGCTGGCATTCGCTATACTATTTTTCGTCATTCTTCCGAGAAGCGTGGTATCCACTAAACACTTGCTAGGAATGTTGTGACGATTGTCCATGCAGTGGCTGACGACGATGAGGAATTAAGGCTGAAGTACGTATGTGCCACAGTTATTAGGGAAACAAAAACAAGATCTTGTGATGACTTGGAGTATTGGACGGCCAACTCGTTACGCTATTCGCATTGTGCGATGACTGGTTGTTCTTTCGCTGTTGTAAAACGCTTTATAAGTCGTATTAATGCAGTTGCTTTCCCTACATCAAGCCTTCCTCAGGCAAGTTTGACAAAAATTCACGAGCTCCTGAGTATCTCAGTTATTCTTTCGTCAGCACTCACGTGCGTCGGACGCAAGGATCATGTGCTCCATAGAAGCGGCGTTTGCGGCACATACTAGCCGCGGTAACAGGATGAGCGAAGACCAAGATGCAGGATACGAGATTATTTTGCCACCACTGCCCAAGGGACGCGTCGTGCAAAACACTGTGTTTTTACACGGTGATGTGCGTGGCAGACCGTATCGAGTAGAAGATTGCCAAGACGCGCTCGGTCCTACAGGACTGCTGCTGGAGGTGTTGGCACTGGGAGCCTACCAGATAAATCCTGACTGGGCAGTCACCCTGAACAACGCGGACGCTACGAAACGCCGGCTGGACGTGCAGGAGCTGAAGGTCAAGAGGCGACGCTGCATCATCGTATACCCTCAGGATCAGCAGGTGCGGCTGCGTCTTCATTGGCTGTTGTATGACGTCAACGATGAAGACTTGCGAACGGCATTGGCGGCTTTTGGGAAGGTCGTACAAGTTACTCGGTCGCATTGGCGTGTTCAAGGAGTTAGCTTCAAGGGGTCAACCACACGGTCTGTGCTTCTTAAGCTCAAGAATGGCGTGCAGGTTGATGATCTCCCACATCAAATCAGGGTGGCTGGTGAACTGGTACTTGTGGTTGCACCTGGTTGGCCAATGCAGTTTCTGCGCTGCTAAAGTACCGGCCATGTTAGAAGAGAGTGTAAGGTACCCCGATGCTCGCGTTGTCGGCGGTTTGGCTACAGCGAAGATGAGTGCATGCGCACGTACGCATCCGCTATCGAATCAGCTGAAGGTGAAAAAACAGCAGAGTTGGTGATGGATGCGACCATAGCTAAAGACGCGGCGAAAGGCGTAGATGACGTGGTGAACCCAGATGCTTCCACAGGTACAGCCCCACCGACTGGTGGTTATGGACTTACAGTACAAGCAGACATAGCATCTGGGAATGTTACTCGAGAGCCAGCCGGCCAAACCGAGAAAAGCTTCACAAAGCACCCCATCGAAGGAGCCTGAGCCGGTGGAATTAACCGAACTTCCAGTGTCGTGCGAGAGTACCAGTGGTGGGGCGCCAAGCAAAAGACCGCGTGAACAGTCTGCAGGACGGCGTGAGATGTCCAGTGAAAAGCATGAAGAGGGGCCACCTGCGGAGGCGACTTCGTTTCGACGCAGCAGCACAAGGCTGAGTCCCGACCCGATATCGGATAAACACTGGCCACATTTGTCCTCCAGTGGCACGGGTCCACCTGGAGACTCCGAAGATGTCTAGCTCTATGATAGACGCTAAAGATAAGCAACATGCCCAGGGCTAACTTCTTCACTGTGTAGACATGGCTTTTGACCGAAACTTAGAGTGGCAGCGTTAAATATTTGAGGTACTGCCAAGCGGAAATAGAGCCAAGTCTACAGGTTGCTCGTGGATCATAATCTGGATGTACTAGCTGTACAAGAACTAAAAGTAGACTGTGAGGAAGAGACCCGGGGCATGGTGCTGAAGTTTACGGCGCGTTACTACGCAATTGTAAGTCAAGCGCTAGGCACGTCTGCAGGCTGTGTTCTGTTCATTAAGAAGTTACTGGGTCTGGCAGTGCAAGATACCTTCTCTTGCCCGTCTGGTAGATTGGTTTCCTGTGATATTGTATTTAGTGAATGTCAGTGGCGTATTGTGTAAATTTATGCACCAACCATTTGCGAGGAGCGTTAACTTTTTTCATGTCTAAAGCAGCACTTCACTTTGGAAAAGAAATCTGTAATTCTTTGTGATTTTAACTTCGTCCTCAAAGGGCAAGGATCGTTCAAACGGATGCGCCATTTACGATAAAGTAGCAGGACGCTAGCGGACGTAGTTACTGAATTCGAGTTAGAAGACGTGGGCAGCAGTATGGAAGGAACGCGGGAAGTGCGTTTCACACATTTTCAGGGGAATAGCCATGCACGCCTTGATCGCATTCACGTGTCACTTGAATTAATAGCCCACTGCAAGACATATGCTGTCTACCCAATACACTTCAGTGATCATTGTTCAGTCAAGTGTGATATTGGGAGAAAAAACAAAAGGTGGAACTTCTTCATGGAAGCTGTGGAAGATGAATTCCACTTTGATCACTGACGATTATTTCTTAGATCAGGTAATGAACAGCATCAATGAAATAAAAATGAATGATGAAACTAAACTTGCAGAACAATGGGAAGAGTACAAGCAGCGAATAAAAGTAAAAGGTATTGATCGTTCTTGCGCATCGAGTTACGAAAGGAAAAAGAAAGAAAAGAACTCCGAATGACTTCGGAAAGACTAATTGACTTCGAGTGCAAACAACCGGGAGAGTATAAAATTGACATACGCAATATTAAGCAGAAACCTGCACTGCATGACGAGGAATGCTACCACGCTGCACTCGTCCGTGCTAGGGCTGAGGCTTTAGCGTCTGGAGAGACGCCAACTAAAAGAGCGTTAGGGGTGGAAAAAAACGAATGCTCGACGGAATCATATCGAAAAAATGAAAAAAGATGACCATGAAGTAACACATACCGACAGCATTATATCCGTATTTTCAAGTCATTTTGAAAACCATTTTGCGTGTAGACAGGTAAACCTAGAAAGATTTAAAGAAGAATATTTAAACCGCATGCCACAAGTGAGTGAGGAAGTGAAAAGCGCTTTGGAATTATCTATATCTGCATCTGAAGATGAATGGGAGATAGTTAAGTTAAATCCCGGAAAATTTTCAGGAGCAGATAGTGTTTGTGCCAAGTGGTACAAATGTTTTAAAAATGTATTGTCTCCTATACTTGCAGGTGTTTTTAATGAGGCATATGAGGAAAGGAAATTACCACCGTCCTTTGGGAAATCCCGTACTGTTCGGATTCCGAAAACAGACGAGGTTGAAAAGCTCGGGCACGTCACAACGTACGGGCCGATCGCACTGACAAACGTAGACTACAAAATAATATAAAAAATTTTGGCGGCTAGACTTCAGTTCGTAATAAAAGTTATCGTCCGTATACACCAAACGTGTGGAATCAAAGGTCGGTCTATAGTAACAAATCTTCATAAAATGCGGTCCGTGCTCGAATGTGTTGACATGAGTCAAGCTGGTATGGCCATACTCCAGCTGGATCCGGAGAAAGCGTTTCATTGCGTTCCCCACGCTCTTATGTTTGCTGTATTGGAGCACATTCATGTTGGTAAGATAATCATTGACGGTGTAGCCATGACGTACCCAAATGGTAGTACGAGACTAATTATCAACAAGACATTGGGCCCCCCAATTAGAATTTAGGACTCAGTGCGTCGAGGTTGCCCTGTTAGTCCACTGTTGTTTTGCACCTATATTGAGACTATCTGTCGGTCGATATTGTAGCATGACATCATTAATGGGATTAGAGTACAATCCTCAGAGGTCAAACTGCTCGCATACGCTGATGATGTTACGATCTGTAGCACTTCCTATGAAGGTATTGAAAAATCAGAGTTTCTAAATCTTTCGCCGAAGTTACAGGAAGCCACATAAACTGGGGTAAATGCCTTGGCTTTTGGCATGGATATTTGCCTTCAACCCCAGAACATTTTTGCAGCCTTTCAATGGACAAGAACGCCAGTTAAATATCTTGGAGTACCGCTTGAGTCATACAGAAGTACAGATGAATATTGGACACAGCAAACGAAAGCAATTAAAAAGAAAGCGAATAGGTGGAATGCCACTTATCTGTCCATGTTTGCTAGGGCTAACGCATGCAACTGTTTTTTTTTGTGTCTAAATTGTGGTATGCTATGCAAGTGCTGTACTGTTCCCTGGTCAGTGTACAAAAATTACATCGGGTGTTTTCAATGCTTTTGGGGGGTCTAACTGGGAAGGTGCAGTCACACGAATTTGTTTATACGGGTGAAGTGTGGAGGCCTTCGGCTAGTACATCTGTTTATCAAGCAGTTAGTAAATAGGTTTTTTCTTTTTCCGCGAGACAAGAGATCCTTTCCTACTAACAGTGTATCAAACAAGACTAAGTAGACTGTTGTCTAAGTTTGTTGTGAGCACTCATGTTACCACAGGGGATGTGCAAGAATACTTGAAGAAAGTTGTGGCCAGCGTGTGGTTTTTGTGTGTTCGTTTTTCAACTCACTACCTGTGGTCTGTTGGAAAGAAAAAAACTGTACAAAGATTTATGTGACACTATGCTCCCCATCCCACTGTACAGAGCGCTATGTACAGCACGCAAGGGCCAGAATGCACTTAAACGAGTTAAAAAATGCCGGCAGCTCCAAGTGCAAAAACGTTCTTTTTTAAATTACACACCGGAACACTTCCTGTAAGAAGCCTCCTAAAGGAGCGTGGGTTTTGTTTGCCTTGGGGATCTCACTGTCTAATCTGTAAGAAAACGGAAACTATTGAACATGTTTTCTTTCACTGTTGGAAAAAAGTGTACTTTTGGGACGTATCACAAGGGACGATTAAAAAAGAGTTCCCGTTAGAACCTCGTGAGATCAGGTATTTGATAATAGAGAATGAGGATGGATTACCTTTTGATTTTATCATAATGAGTGCCTTGAACAATATATGGCGCTCTAGAATGGCTGGATTTCATTGTGACCCAGACAGGAGACCAGCAAGAGAGTATTTTAAAGAAAGCATCTCA